>NW_022441805.1:0-5091 GCF_009761245.1 Sapajus apella
GTCTCTGCAACATTTGATATCTGTGGGGGTCTCAGAACCGATTCCCCGTAGATAACAAAGCACAACTGGATATACAAAAAGCAATTGTAGTTTTATTCCCTAGAAATAAACATTCTGGGAATGAGATTAGGAAAACAATTTCATTTATAACACCATCAAAAAAACAAAATAATGGTAGTAACTCCAAGAAACGAAGCACAAGATATATTCTGAAAACAATAAGAGTACTGGAAGAAATTTAAGAGAACCTAAACAAATGGAAGTACATCACATGTTCTTTAATATGGGAAGAACATAGTATAATCAAGATGGCAATACTTGAAATTCATTGAAAACCTTAATATAATCAAGATGGCAGTATTCCCTAAGTTGATCTACAGAATCAATTCCAATTCTATCACAATTCAAGTTGCTTTTGTTTCCAGAAACTAAAAACTGACTCTAAAATTCACATGAAAATAGAAAGGATTCAGAATAACCAAATCCATTTTGTAAAAAGAAGAGCAAAGTACAGTACTCCCACTTCTAGATTTCAAATTTTACTACAAGCCAACAGTAATGAAGACTCTATGTACTGGCATGGAATAGACATATAGGTCAATGGACCAGAGCTGAGAATCCAGATGTCAATTGATTTTTGACAAGGTTGCCAAGGTAATTTAATGGGAGAAAGAGTCTCTTTTATTTTTTTAACCAACAGAATTTTATTTTATTAAGCATGAAGTTACATTCACATTTGTCTACAAACACAGTCAGTAAGGAAACAAATACTATCAGCTTTCTCGCTGTAGTACTGGATGTTAAGTGGCAGGCTCACTTAAAGGCAGAGCCAACCCTGACGGGGACTCGAGATCAGTCACAACTACTTGGGAGGACAACACAAAAACCAACAGCTTTCTTGCCATGGTGCTGGATGTTCAGTAGTAGGCTCACTTGAAGGTGGAGTCAACCCTGATGGGGACTCAAGACCAGTCAAAAATAGGGGGAGAACACAAAGACCACCAGCTCTCTTGCTGTGGTGCCAAATGTTCACTGGCAGGGTCACTTAAAGGCAGAGTCAACCGTGACAGGGACTAGACATCAGTCACAACTACTTGGGAGGAGAACACAAAGAACACCAGCTCTACTGCTGTGGTGCCAGATGTTCAGTGGCAGGCTTACTTGAAGGCGGAGTCAACCCTGAAGGGGACACAACATCAGCCACAACTACTTTGGGGTAGAACACAAAGACTGCCAGCTTTCTTGTTGTGGTGCCAGATGCTCAGTGGCAGGCTCACTCAAGGTGGAATCCACCCTGACGGGGACTCCAGAATAGTCACAACTACTTGCGAGACACAAAGACCACCAGCTTTATTGCTGTGATGCCGAGTGTTCAGTGGCAGTCTCACTGAAGGTGGAATCGACCCTGACGGGGACTTGAAATCAGTCACAACTACTTGGAGGGGAATGCAAAGACCACCAGCTTTCTTGCTGTGGTGCCGGATGTTCAGTGGCAGGCTCACTTGAAGGCAGAGTCATCCCTAGCGGGGACTTGACATCAGTCACAAATACTTGGGAGGAGAATAGAAAGACTACCAGCTTTCTTGCTGTGGAGTCGGATGTTCGCTGAGTGGGAGGCTCACATGAAGGCATAGTGAACCAAGACGCATACTCAAGATCTGTGCAAAGTACTTGGGAGGAGAACACAGGGACCACCAGCTTTCTTGCTGTGGTGTCCGATGTTCAGTGGCAGGCTTACGTGAAGGCAGAATTGACCATGACAGGGACTCGAGATCAGCCACAACTACTTGGTAGGAGAACACAAAGACCACCAGTTTCTTGTTGTGGTGCTGGATGCTTGATGGCAAGCTCACATGAAGGCGGAATCAACCCTGACGGGGACTCAAGACCAGTCACAACTACTTGGGAGGAGAACACAAAGACCACCAGCTTTATTGCTGTGGTGCCGGGTGTTCAGTGGCAGGCTCACTGACGGTGGAATCAACCCTGACAAGGACTCCAGATCAGTCACAACTACTTGGAGGGGAATGCAAAGACCACTTCTTGCTGTGGTGCCAGATGTTCAGTGGAGGCTCACTTGAAGGCAGAGTCAACCGGGATTGGGGCTCCAGATCAGTCACAACTATGTGGGAGAAGAACACAAAGAATACCAGCTTTTTCCCTGTGGTGCCGGATATTCAGCGGCTGCCTCACTTGAAGGCGGAGTCAACTCTGACGGGAACCCCAGATCAGTAACAAGTACTTGGGAAGACAACACAAAGTCCGTCAGCTTTCTTGTTGTGGTGCCAGATGTACAGTGGCAGGCTCACGTGAAGGTGGAATCAAACGTGACAGGGACTGGAGATCAGTCACAACTACTTGGGAGGAGAACACAAAGACCACCAGCTTCCTGTTGTGGTGCTGGATGTTCCGTGGTAGGCTCACATGAAGGCAGAATCAACCCTGACGGGGACTCAAGATTAGTCACAACTACCTGGGAGGAAAACACAAAGACCACAATCTTTCTTGCTGTGGTGCCAGGTGTTCCGTGGCAGGCTCACTTGAAGGCAGGCTCAACCCTGATGGGGACTCAGGATCAGTCACAACTACTTGGGAGGAGAACACAAAAGCTGCCAACTTTATTGCTGTGGTGCCAGATGTTCAGTGGCAGGCTCACTTGAAGGTGGAATCAACCATCATGGGGACTCCAGATCAGTCACAAATACTTGGAGGGGAATGCAAAGACCACCAGTTTTCCTCCTGTGGTGCTGGATGTTCAGTGGCAGGCTCACTTGAAGGTGGAATCAACCTTGATGGGGACTGGAGGTCAGCACAAACACTCGGGAGGAGAACAGTAAGACCACCAGCTTTCTTGCTGTGGTGCCAGATGTTCAGTGGCAGGCTCACTTGAAGGTGAAGTCAACCTAGATGGGGACTCCAGATCAGTCACAACTACACGAGCGGAGAACACAAGAATGCCAGCTTATTGGCTGTGGGGCCAGGTGTTCAGCGGCAGCCTCACTTGAAGGCGAAGTCAGCCCTGATGGGAACTCAACATCAGTAACAAGTACTTGGGAGGAGATCACCAACTCTGCCAGCTTTATTGTTGTGGTGCCGGATGCTCAGTGGCAGGCTCACGTGAAGGTGGAATCAACCAGGACGGGGACTCAAGATCAGTCTCAACTACTTGGGAGGAGATCACAAACTCCACCAGCTTTCCTGTTGTTTTGCCAGGTGTTCACTGGCAGGATCACGTGATGGTGGAATCAACCGTGATGGAAACTCAAGATCAATCACAACTACGTGGGAGGAGAACACAAAGACCGCCAGCTTTCTTGCTGTATTGCCGGATGTTCAGTGGCAGGCTGACTTGAAGGTGGAGTCAATCCTGATGGGACTCGAGGTCAGTCACAACTACTTGGTAGAACACAAAGTAGTTGGGACTGATCTCGTGTCCCAGTCAGGGTTGACCCTGCTTTCAAGTCAGCCTGCCACTGGACATCTGGACCACTGCCAGTAACCTGAAGGTCTTTCTTTTCTCCTCCCAAGCACTTGTGACTGATCTCCAGTCAGACTGATCCTACTGCCAGTTTTCTTGCTGTGATGCCGGATGTTCAGTGGCATGCTCACTTGAAAGCAGAGTCAAACCTGTCAGGGACTCGAGATCAGTTAGAACTATTTGAGTGGAGAACACAACCGCCAGTTTTCTTGCTGTGCTGCTGGATGTTCAGTGGCAGGCTTACTTAAAGGCACAGTCAACCCTGATGGTGACTCAAGATCAGTCACAGGTACTTGGGAAGAGTACACATAGACCTCAGCTTTCTTGTGGTGGTGCCGGATGGTCAGTGGCAGTCCCACTTGCAGGTAGAATCAACCCTGATGGGGACTCAAGATCACTCAAAAGTACTTGGTGGGAGAGCTCGAAGACCAGCAGCTTAATTGCTGTGGTGCTGAATGCTCAGTGGCAGGATCACTTGAAGGTGGAGTCAAACCTGACAGGGACTCGAGATTAGTCATAACTACTCGAAAAGGGAACACAAAGACCTCCAGCTTTCTTGCTGTGGTGCCAGATGTTCCGTGGCAGGCTCACTTGAAGGTGGATTCAACCCTGATGGGGACTCGAGATCAGTCACAACTACTTCGGAGGAGAACCCAAAGACCACCAGCTTTCTTGCTGTGGTGCCAGATGTTCCGTGGCAGGCTCACTTGAAGGTGGAGTCAACCCAGACGGGGACTCATATCAGTCACAACTACTTGGGAGGAAAACACGAAGACCGCCTGCTTTATTGCTGTGGTGTAAGATGTTCAGTGGCAGGCTAACGTGAAGGTGAAATCAACCGTGATGGGGACTCGAGATCAGTCACAGCCACTTGGGAGGAGAACAAAAAGATCACCAGCTCTCTTGCTGTGGTGCCGGATGTTGAGTGGCAGGCTCACTTGAAGGTGGAGTCAACCTGGATGGGGACTCCAGATCAGTCACAACTACGTGGGAGGAGAACACAAAGACCGCCTGCTTTCCTGCTGTGGTCCTGAATATTCACTAACAGGCTCACTTGAAGGTGGAATCGACCCTGAACGGGACTCAAGATCAGTCACAACTACTTGAGAGGAAAACACAAAGACCGCCAGCTTTATTGCTGTGGTGTCGGATGTTGAGTGGCATGCTCAAGTGAAGGTGGAGTCAACCCTGATGGGGACTCAAGATCAGTCACAACTACTTTGGAGCAGAACACAAAGACCTCCAGACTTATTGCTGTGGTGCCGGATTATCAGTAGCAGGCTGAATTGAAGGTGGAGTCAACCCTGACGGGGACTCGAGATCAGTCACGACTACTTGGAGGGAGAAGACAGCAACTACTAGCTTTATTGCTGTGCTGCCGGATGTTCAGTGGCAGGCTCACTTGATGGCCAAGTCAACTCTGACGTGGACATGACATCAGTCAAACTACTTAAGAGGAGAACAAAATGACCACCAGCTTTCTTGCGGTGGTACCAGATGTTCTGTGGCAGTCTCACATGAAGGCAGAGTCACCTCTGATGGGGAGTGGAGATCGGCAACAAATGCTTGGGAGGAGAATATAAAAACTGCCAGCTCTATTGCTGTGGTGTCGG
>NW_022441806.1:0-1210 GCF_009761245.1 Sapajus apella
TCCCCTTGCTATCCCTCCCCTGGCCCCCCATCCCCTGCTGTCCCTCCCCTGGCCCCCCATCCCCTGCTGTCCCTCCCCTGGTTCCCCATCCCCTGCTATCCCTCCCCTGGCCCCCCACCTCTTGCTATCCCTCCCCTAACCCCGCACCCCCCAGGCCCCCGTGTGTGATGTTCCCCTCCCTGTGTCCATGTGTCCTCATTGTTCAACACCCACTTATGACTGAGACCGTGCAGTGTTTGGTTTCCTGTTCCTGAGTCGGTTTGCTGAGAAGGACGGCTTCCAGCTTCATCCACGTCGCTGCAGAGGGCGTGAACTCATCCTTTTTCACGGCTGCGTAGTATTCCATGGTGCCTACCTGCCGCAGTTTCTTTACCCAGTCTGTCATGGACGGGCGTCTGGGTTGGTTCCAAGTCTTTGTTATTGTGTGCAGTGTCACAATGAACATACGTGTGTGTGTGTGTCCTTATAGTAGAATGATTTACAATCCTTGAGAGGAATTTAAACGGCACAAAGGGCCGGGATGATAGTCCACTGGTTGTTATGCCGGTCACTGGGGTCCTGCTGCCGTCACCACCTGGCAACAAACTTTTCTTATTTATTTACCGGGTGGCAGGGTCAGAGTAGAGGCCCCCATCCCAGGCCTCCAACCTGGGGACTGATCGTGCCTCTGTAAGGGCTGAACAAGCTGTGAATGGCATGGGGGTCTCTGTGACTTCAAACCTGGGACCCCTCCCAGCTTGCAAACCGGGGACCCCTCCCGGCTTGCAAACCGGGGACCCCTCCCAGCTGGCAAACCTGGGACCCCTCCCAGCTTGCAAACCTACAACCTCCTCCCAGCTTGCAAACCTACAACCTCCTGCCAGCTTGCAAACCGGGGACCCCTCCCAGCTTGCAAACCGGGGACCCCTCCCAGCTTGCAAACCCAGGACCCCTCCCAGCTTGCAAACCTACAACCCCCTCCCAGCTTGCAAACCCGGGACCCCTCCCAGCTTGCAAACCGGGGACCCCTCCCAGCTTGCAAACTAGGACCCCTCCCGGCTTGCAAACTGGGGACCCCTCCCAGCTTGCAAACCTACAACCCCCTCCCAGCTTGCAAACTGGGGACCCCTCCCAGCTTGCAAACCTACAACCCCCTCCCAGCTTGCAAACCGGGGACCCCTCCCGGCTTGCAAACCAGGGACCCCTCCCAGCTTGCAAACCTACAACCCCC
>NW_022441806.1:1310-5088 GCF_009761245.1 Sapajus apella
ATACATACAAACATACATATGCCAGGCACGGTGGCGCACGCCTGTAATCCCAGCCCTTTGGGAGGCCGAGCAGGTGGATCACCTGAGGTCTGGGGTTCAAGACCAGCCTGGCCAAAGTGGTGAAACCCCGTGTCTACTAAAAATACAAAAAATCAGCTGGGTGTAGTGGCGGGCACCTGTCATCTCCGCTACTGGGGAGGTTGAGGCAGGAGAATCGCTTGCACCCGGGAGGGGTCGGTGAGCTGAGATCGTGTCACTGCGCTCCAGCCTGGGCGAGACTTTGTCAAAAAAAAAAAAACACCTAAAGTGTAACTTGTGTGACTTTCCACTGTTTGCCCCAACTCTGTAAAACATGAAACGAACTCCTATTCCACCGCCCTCGACTGAGGCCCTCGGGTGAATCAACAGACAGGTCGCTCCTCCAGAGCCTGTTTAGGTTTTTTTTTTTTGGGGGGGGGGTGTCGTCTTCATTCAGAGAGCGAGTTAGAACCCTCATTAACATTGCTCTGTCTCCGGCAGCGGTGGAGACGGAGCCTCGGATGAAACAGCGGGCCCAAAAATCTCTGCTCCACGTCTCCCTGTCTCCTAGAGGCTTTGCAGAGCGGAGCTTTCCCAGAAAAAAAAAAGGGGGGTCACCTGTGGGCACTGTCACCTCGTTAGAATTCCCACTCATTTACATCTGTCTTATGGAAGAGGCGCAGCGTGAGGGAAAGAAAACGGAAATATGTAGATGTATGTATGTGTGTGTGTGTTTGTATCAAACAGTACAGCACCCTTCACGCTTCACGGAAGATGAAATCCGTGAAACTTCGGAGACACCCAGGGCCCAGGGAAAACGGCGAAATCAAAGGGACACCCCCATCTCCGGCCCGAAGCCGGACCCCGCCCCGCGTCCCCCGTGCAGGGTGCCTTTCAGCAAGCTTTGCATACAAACCTTCATTAGCCATCGGCGACATCAATCCGGACCCTGGTTCCCTTTGCGAGGATTCAGCTCCGTGTCACCCCGCGGGTCAGGGGCGGGTCCCCCAGTTGCAAAAAAATAAAATAAAATAAAGCAGAATATGGGCTTTGCAGAAATTACCCTTGGAGCTTGAAAGAGACACATTCTCGCACGTCCAGGGACGAGACTGAGGCCCGAACTTCTTAGGTTTGGGGTCTAAATGATTCCGATGTGACGGAGGGGAAGCTTTGAGGTCTTTTTTTTTTTTTTTTAATAAGCATGCATATTTTACAGCGGGTTTTCTGCCTCCGAAATAATTGGGATTTACAGCTGTTCAGATAATGAGATGCTTTCTCTGGCAGGCGCAGGGAGACAGAAGGAGGATTTCTCCCTGGCCTGAGGGTCCCAGAAGACCAGGGTGGGTGGGGACAGGCTTTTCCCTGTACCCCCATAATCCGGCATCTCTGAGGACCGGGGCGAAACGCACGCTTTGCGGTAACCTCGGCGTCTGTCCTTAAGAGTCAAAGGGCACAGGGCGGCCTCGCGTCCAGCAAACACGTGTTCATGCCCCAGGGCCGGGCACGGGAGCAAACACCTGTTATTCCTCCCAGAAGAGACTCACCTGGCCAGGGGATCCGCGTGGGTCTGACAGCTCCAGACCCCAGCCCGGGCCTGTGATGCCCTCTAGAAAAAAAAAATGAATTTCTCTAAAATGCTGGTTTGTCAGCACAGACGGTTAAAACGGGGTAACGGGGCCGGGCGCGGTGGCTCATGCATTTAATCGCAACACTTTGCGTGGATCACCTGAGGTCAGGAGTTCGAGACCAGCCTGGCCAACCTGGTGAAACCCCGTCTCTAGTAAAAATACACAATTAGTCGGGCGTGGTGGCGGGCACCTGCCATCCCAGCTACTTCGGGGGCTGAGGCAGGAGAATCGCTTGAACCCGGGAGGCGGAGGCTGCAGTGAGCCGAGATCACACCTCTGCCCTCCAGCCTGGGAAATGAAGAAAACTCTGTGTCAAAAAATAATAATTATAAATTTGGGAGGCTGAGACAGGGGGATTGCCGGAGCTCAGGAGTTTGCCACCAGCCTGGGCAACATGGTGAAACCCCATCTCTACTAAAAAAAAGAAAAAAAAAATTAGCCTGGTGTGGTCATGAGCACCTGTCATCCCAGCTACTCGGGAGGCTGAGGCAGGAGGATCACTTGAACCCGGGAGGCGGAGGCTGCAGTGAGCTGAGATCACGACACTTCAGAGCAGCCTGGGCGACAGAGTGAGGCTCCATCTCAAAAAAAAAAAAACAAGAAAGGAAAAATCAAATGGGAACTCTTATTAAAAACAATAATAAAAAACAGCCCAGTACGGTGGCTCACGCGTGTCATCCCAGCGCTTTGGGAGTCTGAGGCGGGCGGATCATGAAGTCGGGAGTTCGAGACCAGCCTGGCCACCATGGAAAATCCCGTCTCTACTAAAAATACAAAATTAGCCTGGCGTGGTGGCAGGTGCCTGTTATCCCAGCTACTCGGGAGGCCAAGGCAGGAGAATCTCTTGAACCCGGGAGGCGGAGGTTGCAGTGAGCAGAGACCCCAGCACTGCAGCCCAGCCAGGGCGACAGAGTGAGACTCCGTTTCAAAAAAAAAAAAAAAAAAACACTAGCCAGGCGGGGTGGCTTCCACCTGCCCTTCCCGCTATGTGGGACGATCTCTTGAGCCCCCAGTTCAAGGCCGCCCTGGGCAGCATAGCAAGATCCCATCTTAATTAAAAAAAAAAAAAAACTGGTGGCCATGTTGATGGACACAGAATATAAACATCTGTGTGTTCACGTAGCTGAGATGGGGGAGTGGTTTGATTGCTGCAGAAGTTCACAAAGTCGGTGGCGTTTGGAGCACATCTTGGGGGGCATCCGATCCGTGTCAGTCACCGGACGGCGTGAGAACAGCCCATTCCGAGGAAGGCAGCAGATGACACGGCCACGTGTGGCCCTACGCAACGGTCTTGCCTGTTCTCCACATGGACCCCAAAACCTAAAATGCAAAAAAAAAAAAAAACAGCCCATTAGAAAGGGGAGATGTTTCCAACGCGGAGTGTCAGGTTTTATTTACTTATTTATTTATTTTACACGGAGTGTCGCCAGGCTGGAGTGCCGTGGCATGATCTCGGCTCACTGCAGCCTCCACGTACAGGGTTCAAGCGATCCTCCTGCCTCAGCCTCCCGAGTAGCTGGGGTGACAGGCGCCCGCCACCACGCCCGGCTCATTTTTGTATTTTTAGTGTAGACAGCGTTTCTCCATGTGGTCCAGGCTGGTCTCGAACTCCCAACCTCATCCGTCGCAACCTCCATTTCCTCCGGCGTGGCTTTCACAGGGACGAAGTTGTGGCCCCCGGATGCCCGTGGAGAGGAGGAGACGAAGGTGCTGGTGCACGGTCGTCCTCACAGGAGACAGAGAGACGGGGACAGCACCTCACGCCTTTCATCCCAGCGCTTTGGGAGGCCGAGGTGGGCGGACTACCGGGTCGGGAGTTCGAGACCAGCCGGGCCGACATGGCGAAACCCCGTCTCTACTAAAAATACAAAAATTAGCCGGGCGTGGTGGCGGGCGCCTGTCACCCCAGCTACTCGGGAGGCTGAGGCAGGAGGATCGCTGGAACCCGGGAGGAGGAGGTTTCGGTGAGCTGAGATCACGCCACTGCACTCCAGCCTGGGGGACAGGGTGAGATTCTGCCTCAAAGAGAGAGACAGACAGAGAGAGTGATAGAGAGAGAGAGAGAAATACAAAGATAAGGAAGGAAGGAAGGAAGGAAGGAAGGAAGGAAGGAAGGAAGGAAGGAAGGAAGG
>NW_022441807.1:0-2115 GCF_009761245.1 Sapajus apella
GGGTCACCGAGGTGGCGAGGGGCGCCCGCGTCCGCTGCGACGCGCTTCCACCCGGGCTCGGCTCGCGGCCACTGCCCCCTCGGGGCATCTCAGCGCCGGGACAGCCCGCGGGGGAGGCCGGGGTCCTTGCCCGGGGCTGCCTCCCGTCGCGAGCTCGGTGCGGCCCCGGAGCGGTAGCCTTTTCTTTTTTTTTGAGACAGAGTCTCCCTTTGTTGTCCAGGCTGGAGTGCAGCAGTGTGATCTCAGCTCACTGCAACCTCTGCCTCCTGAGTTCAAGCAATTCTCCTGCCTCAGTTTCCTAAGCAGCTGAGATTACAGGCATACACCACCATGCCCAGCTAATGTTTGTATTTTTAGTAGAGATGGGGTTTCACCATGTTGGCCAGGCTGGTCTCGAACTCTGCATCTCAGTTTATCTGCCCGCCTCTACCTCCCAAAGTGCTGGACTCATAGGCATGAGACATTGTGCCCGGCCCATGCACAGATTTTGATCTGTTTTGTGTAGGTACAACTGGAAGTGCTTGCCTCAGTCCATATAAAGCTTCTCTGACACCAGCAGCCTTGGATTCTTGGACAGCCTGCATGTATGGGAGAGTTTATGACCCATAGAGCAGACCTTGACAAATATGGCATAAAAATGAACAGGAAATGCTCCACCCTTGCACCCTTCCAGGGAGGAATTTGGAGATACAGTACAGTCCATAAGTTTTCTCAGAAGGTCCTGTGGATCCAGAAACCAGCTGCATCCAGGAGTGTCCAGTTCCAGACTGCATCGTTGTATTGGCTGCCCCTCCTCCTGTATCCATTCGTGTATCTCCTGCCCCTTCCTGTCCCCACTCCTGCTTCTATGATTATAGCTTTAGTAAATCATGGATGCATCAGTCTTTGTCTTGGGCTGTTATTTTGGTGTTTCTTAGACTTAAAAGTTTCATTAGAATAAGTGTTAAAAATTATTTCTGATCATTTGTATATTGTGGTTTCCATGAACTTTTTATTTTAGCGTAAGCCACAGAAAATTTACTAGAGAAAAGACCTTTGTGATTTAAAAAAATCTACTGAAAACGACTATAAGCCATTCATTTTTAGTTATTTTGTTTTAAAAATTGACTTCGGATCTTCCATTTCTTCCCTTAACAGCATTAAGTATTTCTTCAATTTAGAAAAAAAAAAATCCCATTAACTCAGCAAAAAGGTACAGAGAATTGACTTGTATGTCAATTGTTTCACTTTAATTTGAGATAACATAAAGTTATTATTTACTTAGACTGTCATTTAAAATGCAAAGTTGATTTAATCATTGATATCTAATTGCTGTTACTCTTACGGAAGTAAAATACAAAGAATCAAATCCTGTGTTGTATTTACATACTCAGAATAAACCATGGCTTTGGTGTAAATTCATTACAATAAATATTTAAAAATAAGTAATGTAGGAAGGAAATTGCATTCAAGTTCATAAACCAACAATTTATGTAATAGTGAATTGCAAACTTTGAAGCACTGTATTTACCTACAATTTCATTTGCTATGTGAGATTTTCGATATGCTTCTGAATTAGAAATCCTGTATGCGTTATGAATAAAGAATAGCTTCCCCAATCTTTGGCCACTAGATGTCAGGGCAGCTCCATATAAGAAGCCTGGGGTGGGGGAGGCGTTGACTACCGAATAGTTCGTTTTCAGATTTCAGTTGCTCTGTTGCACATAAGGCTATCATTCTGTAGCTTATAAAACCAGCCATTTTACAGAATTCGGGACTACCTCCAGCCAGTGTAAAAACCCAACTAATTTTGCGTCTTTTTATGTGGTGATATATGTGTTAATAAAGAAAATGGTTAAAAACAATTTTTTTAAATTTATTTATTTTATTACATTTTAGGTTTTGGGGTACATGTGAAGAACATGCAAGATTGTTGCATAGGTACACACGTGGCAGTGTGATTTGCTGCCTTCCTCCCCATCACCTATATCTGGCATTTCTCCCCATGCTCTCTCTCCCCAACTCCCCACCCCCTGCTGTCCCTCCCATATTTCCCTCCAACAGACCCCAGTCTGTAGTGCTCCCCTCCCTGTGTCCATGTGTTCTCATTGTTCAACACCCACCTATGAGTGAGAA
>NW_022441807.1:2125-5088 GCF_009761245.1 Sapajus apella
CAATAAATAGTTACTCTTCTTATGAAGATAAAATTTCATATCAAACACTTTAAAATGAAGAGCCCAATACTCCAAAATGCAAAGAGAGAATAAGCTTTAATCTGTTTTCTAGGCAAAGTATGGCTCTTAAATAGAGGATAGTAAAAATAACCCTCCTAAAGTAAAGCCATCATGGACTTGTGACTGTTGTCCATGGAGAGGAGTTGCTTACCGCAAGAATCATTACTAACATTTACAATGTCAAGTCTTCCATTTTTATTATTATGGTTTCTTATAGTGATAACAGTGTCCAGAAGGGCTGTTGATATCCCATTTCCTACATACCACCTGAAGATTGGCAGTTTCAGTCAGATGGCTCTCACTGTGCTGTGTCCACCTGTTTCCTCTTAGTCTGACAGTTAAGCATTTAATGTGGAAAGGGCAGCAGGGCATAATCCCAAGATCATGCCTCACATTCCAGAGGGTCTGAACCAGAGACGATTCCATGACACCTTCTTAATATGCATAAAATAATGTGATATTGGAGATGCCAGGGCAGCAGACGTGTCTTTAAATGTGTTCTTCCAAAAAATTGATGTATATAATACTCAGAAAAAAACCTCATATTTATTTGCACATATTTGAATAATAACCTGAAATACTTCCATATTTTAAAAGTGCTTCAGCATGCAATATTAACGTGATTGTATTTTCAGAGTGATGAAACGGACAAATGAAAGAAGGGAGTGGGTGTGGTGTAACTCTGGAGAGAAGGACAAGATCAAAGAAAAGCAGTAGAGAGCCTTTGCCATCCATTTGTATGGCTTTGCCAGCTTCAGCAGGATTTAACACTTTGTTCTACTTGCTACAGCTTTTAGAAAATTTTGGTGTAAAATCTCAACAAAATGGCTGAAGATGGGATACAAAAAAGGAAAGTCTAGTGAGTAAAAGGATTTACTTCAATAACTCCCCAAATCCTATCACAAATGAAATGATCATTTCAAATACTATAAGTTAGAAAATGAATCAGCTGTGTACTAACAATTACAGAATGAGACAATGATTCATATGTAAGGCAACATAATTACCGTGGATATCAGATTAGGTTTCAAAATGAGGGAAGAACATTTTAGTGCTTTCTTGGCTAAGAGTAAACATAATTGATTTATGATTAATATGAGGGGTCCAGCTTATCTGGCAAATATATTGTATTTCATGTGGAAATGAGCTTAAAGGCATTTTTTTTTTTGCACTTCTATGTAAGACCTAATATTCACATGCCAGGGAAGTGAGAAGGAATAGTGACTGGAGCCACTGATGGACGGAAGCTGAGCATCAGGCATGCTAGAGCACAGCCCATCTGCCACACCACAGCAGCAAGATCCATGCTGTGCCCCAGCTTGAAACAATGATACACAATGGCTTATTTACTTATGTATCTATTGATTTAAAGTAAAAATTTGATTCATTAGAAAGAATTCTATCTTTCCACAGGCGATGCTGAGAAAATTTCTGAAGTCCTACTTCATAGGGGAACAATACCTTCCATTCTAGTCCACAGCACACCCCAAACACCCTTCTGAAGTTGTGGCTGCACTGTGAGCTTCCCATCAATACTGTATTTTAAGGTTTGGGGGAAATCATGTTAGGATTTCTCTGAACATAAGAAAAATTATATCCTGTTAGGTTCCTTGGGTCTTTGTACTGAAGTGACTATAGTCTCTTTGTTAAGCAGAATTTATTTATCTCTTAGTTAAGCAGAATTTATTTACTGCTTTGTTTGTTTGAGGCAGGGTGGGGTAATGTTAAGATCAGAAACCCAGTCAGACTTCCTGGGTTTGAATCCACTTTTGGCAGAGTGTAAGCTGTATGCTTTGGGAGAGTTATTTAATCTATTTCTCAGTTTCCTTATATTTAAAATGGATGGTACCTGCTTCCTTGGTCTGCTGTGATGATTAAATTAATATTTGCAAAAAGCATGGCACAGTGCTATTTGCTAAATACAAATTATACATTTGGATCTTTTCAATAACCCCATGAAGAAAGCAAGAAATTTAGAAGCAGAGAAGTTTTGCAATTGAAAGAGAACTTAGAGTTTATTTGGTTCAAATCTCTTATTTTAAACATGAAAAAGCACTTGAAGTGTTATTACTTAATAAAGTAATATAACTATTTAGAATTAAAATATAGTTTTCTTAATTGTCAGACTGATTTTTTTTTCTGACCATATCACTCTGTTTTTTAAAGATAAATATAAGGAATGTGAATTCTTAATTTTTCAGTTTTAGAACTGTGATAAATGCAGCAGAAATATTAGGAGCTAGAGTTGTATAGATTATACAAAGCCCTATCATTTTTTGCAAGTGTCTGCTATAATATAATTTTTCTACTAGCTACATATAACAGCAAACCCCAAATACCTTACATGAGATAGAAGTTTATTTCTCTTTTATGTGAGAGAAACACAGAAAAGAGAGTGTCATACTTTTATGGGGACTCTGTGGTCAATAGAGACCTAGGCTCCTTCTGCTATTCTATTTCTCCAACCTATGAATGGCTTTTATTCTCAAGGTTATTTCTTGGTCCAAGATGGTTGTTGGAAATCCTGCCCTTCCTTCGGCATTCTGGAATGAAGGAAAAAGGGAGAAACAACAAACAGGTATTTTTTTGTTTTTTAAAAAATGTCAGTTAGTGTTCTTTCAATAGTCTTCTAGGAAGTCCCATGTCCTTGGCTTTATCTTATCAGCCAGAAGTTGGTCACACATCATGCCTAGCTACAAGGGAGACTGCAAAGTGCTTTCAACCAATTGGCAATTAAAATTGTGGGGTTTCCTCTTGAGAAAAAAGGAGTAATAGATATGAGATGGTAATTGATATTGTTTGGCTGTGTCCCCACCCAAATCTCATCTTGAATTGTAGTTCTCATAATTGCCACATGTTGTGGAAGGGACAGGTAGGAGGTAATTGAATCATGGGGGTGGTCC
>NW_022441808.1:0-5086 GCF_009761245.1 Sapajus apella
ACTTCCGAAGGTGAACGAACACACAGTGCAGCAGTTTGAAAGAGACGTTTCTCGTATGATTTACATGCGATCTTAAAGCTAATTCTTAAGAGTCTGTATATGGCTGGAAATATCTCTTTGCACCTTCTCCAAAGAAAGGGTTAGTGAACTGCTATATTCACACAATTGTTTAACTCTGTAAGTTTAATATACACCTTGACAATCATTCTGCCACACAGCTCCGTTTTTCTTTTAGAGCCAGATATTTCTCATTAAGCCCTATACTTCCATTCAATCAGGAATATCCAAACGCTGCTTTTTGGAGAAACGTGTTTCTAATTCGCCGAATCTAAACATAGATTCAACTTCCGAAGGTGAACGAACACACAGTGGAGTAGCTTGAAAGAGACGTTTCTCGAATGATTTAGATGCGATCTTAAAGCTAATTGTTAGGAGTCTGTATATGGCCTGAAATATCTCTTTCCAGATTCTCCAAAGAAAGTGTTGGTGAACTGCTACATTCACACAATTGTTTAACTCTGTACGTTTAATACACACCTTGACAATCATTCTGCTACATAGCTCCGTTTTTCTTTTAGAGCCAGATATTTCTCATTAAACCCCATACTCCCATTCACTCAGGAATACCAAACGCAACTTTTTGGAGAAAAGTGTTTCTAACTCGCAGAATCTAAACATAGATGCAACTTCCGAAGGTGAACGAACACACAGTGGAGCAGTTTGAAAGAGACGTTTCTCGGATTATTTAGATGCGATCTTAAAGGTAATTCTTAAGAGTCTCTATATGGTTGCAAATATCTCATTCCAGATTCGCCAAAGAAATGGTTAGTGAACTGCTATATTCACACAATTGTTTAACTCTGTAAGTTTAATATACACCTGGACAATCATTCTACCACATAGCTCCGTTTTTGTTTTAGAGCCAGATATTTCTCATTAGGCCCTATACTCCCATTCACTCATGAATATCCAAACGCAGCTTTTTTGAGAATCGTGTTTCTAACTCGCAGAATCTAAACATAGATGCAACTTCGGACGTTGAACGAACACACAGTGGAGGAGCTTGAAAGTGGCGTATCCCGTATGATTTAGATGCGATCTTAAAGCTAATTCTTAAGTGTCTGTATATGGCTGGAAATATCCGTTTCCAGATTCTACAAAGAAAGGGTTTTTGAACTGCTACATTCACACAATTGCTTAACTATATAAGTTTAATATACACCTTGACAATCATACTGCTATATAGCTCCGGTTTTTGTTTTAGAGCCAGATATTTCTCATTAAACCCTATACTCCCATTCACTCAGGAATATACAAACGAAGCTTTTTGGAGAAACGTGTTTCTAACTCGCAGAATCTAAACATAGATGCAACTTCCGAAGCTAAAGGAACACACAGTGGAGCAGTTTGTAAGAGACGTTTCTCGTATGATTTAGATGCGATCTTAAAGCTAATTCTTAAGAGTCTGTATACGGCTGGAAATATCTCCTTCCAGATTCTCCAAAGAAAGGGTTGGTGAACAGCTACATTCTCACAATTGTTTAACTCTGTAAGTTTAATATACATCTTGACAATCATTCTGCTACATAGTTCCGTTTTTGTTTTAGAGCCAGATATTTCTCATTAAACCCTATATATCCATTCACTCAGGAATATCCAAACGCAGCTTTTTTGAGAATCGTGTTTCTAACTCGTAGAATCAAAACATAGATGCAACTTACGAAGGTGAAGGAACACACAGTGGAGCAGTTTGAAAGAGAGGTTTCTCGTATGATTTAGATGCGATCTTAAGGCTAATTTTTAAGAGTCTCTACATGGTTGGAAATATCTCTTTCCAGATTCTCCAACGAAATGGTGAGTGAACTGCTATATTCACACTATTGTTTAACTCTGTAAGTTTAATATACACCTGGACAATCATTCTACCACATAGCTCCGTTTTTGTTTTACAGCCAGATATTTCTCACTAAGCCCTATACTCCCATTCACTCAGGAATATCCAAACGCAGCTTTTTGAGAATCGTGTTTCTAACTCGCAGAAACTAAACATAGATGCAACTTCCGAATGTGAACGAACACACAGTGGAGCGGTTTGAAAGAGACGTTTCTCGTATGATTTAGATGTGATATTAAAGCTTATTCTTAAGAATCTGTATATGGCTGGAAGTATCTCTTTCCAGATTCTTCAAAGAAATCGTTGGTGATCTGCTACATTCACACAATTGTTTAACTCTGTAAGTTTAATATACACCTTGACAATCATTCTGCTACATAGGTCCGTTTTTGTCTTAGAGCCAGAAATTTCTCATTAAACCCTATATTCCCATTAACTCAGGAATATCCAAAGGCAGATTTTGGAGAAACGTGTTTCTAACTCGCAGAATCTCAACATAGGTGCAACTTCCGAAGGTCAACGAACACACAGTGGAGCTGTTTGTAAGAGACGTTTCTCGTATGATATAGATGCGATATTAAAGCTAATTCTTAACAGTCTGTACATGTCTGGAGATATCTCTTTCCAGATTCTCCAAAGAAAGTGTTGGTGGACTGCTACATTCACACAATTGCTTAACTCTGTAAGTTTAATATACATCTTGACAGTCATTCTCCTACATAGCTCCGTTTTTGTTTTAGAGCCAGATATTTCTCATTAACCCTATACTCCCATTCACTCAGGAATATCCAAACGCAGCTTTTGGAAAAACGTGTTTCTAACTGGCAGAATGTAAACATAGATGCAACTTCCGAACGTGAACGAAGACACAGTGGAGCAGTTTGAAAGAACGTTTCTCGTATGATTTAGATGCGATCTTAAAGCTAATTCTTAAGAGTCTCTATATGGCCTGAAACATCTCTTTCCAGATTCTCCAAACAAAGTGTTGGTGAAGTGCTACATTCACACAATTGTTTAACTTTGTAAGTTTAATATACACCTTGACAATCATTCTGCTACATAGCTCCGTTTTTGTTTTAGAGCCAGATATTTCTCACTAAACCCTATACTCCCATTCACTAAGGAATATCCAAACGCAGCTTTTTCGAGATACGTGTTTCTAACTCGCAGAATCTAAACATAGATGAAACTTCCGAAGGTGAACGAACACACAGTGGAGCAGTTTGAAAGAGACGTTTCTCGTATGATTTAGATGCTATCTTAAAGCTAATTCTTAAGAGTCTGTATATGGTTGGAAGTATCTCTTTCCAGATTCTCCAAAGAAAGGGTTGGTGAACTGCTACATTCACACAATTGTTTAACTCTGTAAGTTTAATTTACACCTTGACAATCATTCTGCTACATAGCTCCGTTTTAGTTTTAGAGCCAGATATTTCTCATTAAACCCTATACTACCATTTAATCAGGAATATCCAAACGCAGCTTTTTGGAAAAACGGGTTTCTAACTCACAGAATGTAAACAAAGATGCAACTTCCGAAGGTGAACGAAGACACAGTGGAGCAGTTTGAAAGATACGTTTCTCATATGATTTAGATGCGATCTTAAAGCTAATTCTTAAGAGTCTGTATATGGCTGGAAATATCTCTTTCCAGATTCTCCAAAGAAAGGGTTAGTGAACTGCTACCTTCACACAATTGCTTTACTCTGTAAGTTTAATATACACCTTGACAATCATTCTCCTACATAGCTCCGTTTTTGTTTTAGTGCCAGATATTTCTCATTAAACCCTATAATCCCGTTCACTCACGAATATCAAAACGCAGCTTTTTGGAGAAACGTGTTTCTAAATCGCAGAATCTAAACATAGATGCAACTTCTGATAGTGAACGAAGACACAGTGGAGCAGTTTGAAAGAGACGTTTCTCCTATGATTTAGAGGCGATCTTAAAGCTAATTCTTAAGAGTCTGTATATTGCTGGAAATATCTCTTTCCAGATTCTCCAAATAAAGGGTTGCTGAAATGCTACATTCACACAATTGTTAAAATCTGTAAGTTTAATATACAGCTTGAGAATCATTCTGCTACATAGGTCCGTTTTTGTTTTAGAGCCAGATATTTCTCATTAAACCCTATACTCCCATTAACTCAAGAATATCCAAAGGGAGCTTTTTGGAGATACGTGTTTCTAACTCGCAGAATCTAAACATAGATGCAACTTCCGAAGGTGAACGAACACACAGTGGAGCAGTTTGAAAGAGACGTTTCTATTATGATTTAGATGCGATCTTAAATCTAATTCTTAAGAGTCTGTATATGGTTGGAAATATATCTTTCCAGATTCTCCAAAGAAAGGATTAGTGAACTGCTATATTCACACAATTGTTTAACTCTGTAAGTTTAATATACACCTTGACAATCATTCTGCCACATAGCTCCGTTTTTATTTTAGAGCCAGATATTTTTTCATTAAGCCCTATACTCCCATTCAATCAGGAATATCCAAACGCAGCTTTTTTGAGAATCGTGATTCTAACTCACAGAATCTAAACATAGATGTAACTTCTGTAGTTGAACGAACACACACTGGAGCAGCTTGAAAGAGACGTATCCCGTATGATTTAGATGCGATCTTAAAGCTAATTATTAACAGTCTGTATATGGCTGGAAATATCTCTTTCCAGATTCTCCAAAGAAAGCGTTGGTGAACTGCTACATTTACACAATTGCTTAACTCTGTAAGTTTAATATACACCTTGAGAATCATCCTGCTACATATGTCCGTTTTTGTTTTAGAGCCAGATATTTCTCTTTAAACGCTATAGTCCCATTCACTCAGGAATATACAAACGCAGCTTTTTGGAGAAACGTGTTTCTAAGTCGCAGAATCTAAACATAGATGCAACTTCCGAAGGTGAACCAACACACAGTGGAGCAGTTTGTAAGAGACGTTTCTCGTATGATATATGGATGCGATCTTAAAGCTAATTCTTAAGAGTCTGTATATGGCTGGATATATCTCTTTCCAGATTCTCCAAAGAATGGGTTGGTGAACTGCTACATTCACGCAATTGTTTAACTCTGTAAGTTTAATATACACCTTGACAATCATTCTGCCACATAGCTCCGTTTTTGTTTTAGAGCCAGATATTTCTCATTAAACCCTATACTCCCTTTCACTCAGGAATATCC
>NW_022441809.1:0-5086 GCF_009761245.1 Sapajus apella
TCATGCCTGTAATCCCAGCACTTTGGGGGGCCCAGTGGGGCAGATCAAGAGGCCAAGAGATTGAGACCATCCTGCCCAACATTGTGAAACCCTGTCTCCACTAAAAATACAAAAATTAGATGGGCGTGGTGGCACACATCTATAGTCCCATCTCCTTGGGAGGCTGAGGCAGGAGAATCGCTTGAACCCTGGAGGCAGAGGTTGCAATGAGCCAAGATTGCATCACTACACTCCAGCCCGACAGCAGAGCAAGACTTCATTTAAAAGAAGGAGAAGGAGGAGAAAGAGGAGAAAGAGAAGGGGGAGGAGGAGGAGGAGGAGGAGAAGAAGAAAGTATGCTAAAAAAATAATGCTAGGATGATGGCATGCAGCATGTCAGTCAGGGTTCTACTAGGAAACAGAATTTTTTCAAAGTACTTAAAAGAGGGAATTTGAAATAATGAATTATTTATGGAGATAATATGGTTTGGCTGTGTCCCCATCCAAATGTCATCTTGAGTTGTAGCTCCCATAATCCCCAAATGCCATGGGAAGGACCCAGTGAGAGGTAATTGAATCATGGGAGTGGGTTTTTCTGTGCTGTTCTGGTGGTAGTGAATAAGTCTTACAAGATCTGATGGCTTTGTAGTTGATAAGGAAACCTAGACGCCACCGCTGCTTTCCTTTTTTCAGGCCACCAGGATGATGGCAGACATTCAAACCAAGCGTGCCTACCAAAAGCAGCCGACCATCTTTCAAAACAAGGAGAGGGTCCTGCTGGGAGAAACTGGCAAGGAGAAGTTTGTACAACAAGAACATTGGTCTGGGCTTCAAGACACTCAAAGAGGCTACTGAGGTCACCTGCATTGACAAGAAATGCTCCTTCACTGGTCATGTCCCCATTCGAAGGCAGATCCTCTCTGGCATGGTGACCAAGATGAGGATGCAGAGGACCACTGTCATCCACCGAGACTACCTCCACTACATCCACAAGTACAACCGCTTCAAGATGTGCCAGAACAACATGTCTGTACACTCTTCCCCCTCCTTCAGGGACATCCAGATTGATGACATCGTCACAGTGGGCAAGTATTGGCCCCCGATCAAGACTGTGCGCTTCAACGTGCTCAAGATCACCAAGGCCATGGGCACCAAGAAGCAGTTCCAGAAGTTCTGAGGCTGGACATCAGCTCACTCCCCACAATGAAATAAAGTTATTTTCTCATTCCCCCCCACCAAAAAAAAAGAGATGATGGTTTTATAAAGGGCAGTTCTCCTGAACACACTCTCTTGTCTGCAGCCATGTAAGAAGTCCCTTTGCTCCTCATTCACCTTCTGCCATGATTGTGAGGCCTCCCCAGCCATGTGGAACTGTGAGTCAAGTCAATGAAACCTCTTTCCTTTATAAATTATCCAGTCTTTGGTATGTCTTTATTAGCATTGTGAGAATGGACTAATACAAAAGGCAGTGAAAGTGATGAGTATTCAGATGGGGCACTCAAGTAGTTGGGGACCCTTGACAGAAGCTGGAACCACCCCAGACCTGTTTACCAGGAGGTGCAGCCATAGAAGAGCTGGAGCAAAGGAGGAAGTAACTGCCCTTGCTATAAGACACTGCCCAGGACAACCTCTTCCCAGTGCTTCCCACTGACCAAAACCATCCTGATGCCAACTAAATGAAGCCTGGAAAATACAGGTGGCAAAGACCAGCCCTGCTCGGATGCAGAGGAGTGCAGGGACCAGATCTGAGGCCATATTGACAGCTTTTCATTTGCTTTAAAAAATATTTATTTAGGGTCATGGATCACGAGGTCAGGAGCTCGAGACCATCCTGATAACATAGTGAAACCCTGCCTCTACTAAAAATACAAAAATTAGCTGGGCCTGGTGGCATGCACCTGTAGTCCCAGCTATTCTGGAGGCTGAGGCAAGAGAATTGCTTGAACCTGGGAGGTGGAGGTTGCAGTGATCCGAGATCGTGCCACTGTGCTCCAGCCTGGCAACAAAGCAAGACTCCATCAAAAAAAAAAGAAAAAAGACTATCATAAAATGATGGCCAATGATTGGATTACAGTTTCTTTCTGGACCAGGCGCCGTGACTCATGCCTGTAATCCCAACAATTTGGGAGGCCGAGGCGGGTGGATCACGAGGTCAGGAGTTCGAGACCAGCTTGGCCAACATGGTGAAACCCCATCTCTACTAAAAAATACAAAAATTAGCTGGGAGTGGTGATGCACGCCTGTAGTCCAAACTACTTGGGAGGCTGAGGCAGGAGCATTGCTTGAACTCAGGAGGCAGAGGTTACAGTAAGTTGAGATCACCCACTGCACTCCAGCCTGGTGACAGAGCTAGATGCCGTGTCAAAATAATAATAATGATAATAATAATAATAATATTTTTAAAAAGAAATTAAATATTTAAAAAAGAAAGAACAATAAAATTCTATGCAAAAAAAAAAAAAAAAAAAAAAACTGACCAGGCACAGTATCTCACTTCTGTAATCCTAGCATTTTGGATTTTGGGAGGCTGAGGCAGGCGGATCACTTGAGGCCAGGAGTTCAAGACCAGCCTAGCCAATAGGGTGAAACCTTGTCTTTACTAAATTTACAAAAATCAGCTGGATGCAATGGCTCACCCCCGTAATCCTAGCACTTTGCTAAGCTGAGGCTGGCAGATCTCTTGAGCCCAAGAGTTCAAGATCAGCCTGGTGAAACCCCGTCTCTACAAAAAAATACAAAAATTAGCTGGGCATGGTAATGCATTCCTATAGTCCCAGCTACGCAGGATGCTGAAGTAGGAGGATTCCTGGAGCTCAGGACATAAAGATTGCAGTGAGCCATGATTATAACACTGTGCTCCAGTGTGGGCAACAGAGTGAGACACTGTCTCATGAAAAAAAAAGTTCACAGCTGGACATGATGGCTCACGCCTGTAAGCCAAGCACTTTGGATGCCAAGGTGGGCAGATCACCTGATGTTGGGAGTTCAAGACCAGCCTGACCAACATGGTGAAACCCTGTGTTTAAAAGAAAAAAAAAAGTTCACTTGTCAGTTGACTTAGTGTTTTCCTTAATGTTATTTATTATGTACTTGTTCAGTCTCCTGAAAGAGTATAATCCTCTCAAAAGGAGGGTTTCCTTTTTTACTACATTGCTGTAGTTACAGCTCTTATATAAGTTCTACAATATTCAGTAATGGTTAGTGAGTAAGATGCCATAGTTAGGTGTCAAAACAAAAGCCAAAGAAGTAAAGCCCAGATGCAGTGGTGCCTGCCTGTTTGTAGTTCCAGCTGCTTGTAGGATGATCGTGCCTGTGAATAATCATTGTGTTGCAGCATAGACAACATAGTGAGACCCTCAGCTCTTTAAAAAAGTGGAGAAAAAGGAGACATATTAACAAATGAAATAATGTAGAAAACCTAATGGGTAGAAGGGATCTGAAATTTAACTAGAAGAGAGAATAGGGTTTGTATTGTGATATTGAGAACATACTTAGCTCCAAGGAGAATCCCCAAGAATAAGAAGTTCCAGTGATGCTGGCTGGAGGAGTGAGTTGTTGTTTCACAGGGAAATCAGTCATTTATTTATTCATTCAATAATTTATATTCAGTGCCTACTATATGTTAGTCACTGGAGCAAGTCACATAGCCCTAAAATTCATTAAACTTATGGTATACTGGAGAGACTGATACTAATTGCACAAGGAAAATTCAATTACTTTTTTTTTGAGATGGAGTTTCCCTCTTGTTGCCCAAGCTGGAGTACAATGGTGTCATCTCAGCTCACTGCAACCTCCACCTCCTGGGTTCAAGCAATTCTCCTGCCTCAGGCTCCCGAGTAGCTGGGATTACAGATGCCCTCCACCATGCCTGACTAATTTTTTGTATTTTTAGTAAAAACCAGGTTTCACCATGTTAGCCAGGCTGGTCTCGAACTCCTGACCTCAAGTGATTTGTCCGCCTCAGTCTCCAAAGTGCTGGGATTATAGGCATGAGCCACCTTGCCCAGCCTTAAATTACTGTAGTAAAATTATACATAAAAATTTACTTAGGCAGGGCTCGGTGGCTCACGCCTGCAATCCCAGCACTTTGAGAGGCCAAGGGTCGGGTGGGACGAATCACAAGTTCAGGAGATCAAGATCATCCTGGCTAACAAGGTGAAACCCTGTCACTACTAAAAATACAAAAAAATAGCCAGGCAAAGTGGCATGCACCTGTAGTCCCAGCTACTCTCAAGGCTGAGGCAGGAGAATGGCTTGAACCTGAGAGGTGGAGGTTGCAGTGAGCTGAGATCATGCCATTGCACTCCCACCTGGGCAACAGAGCAAGACCACATCTCAAAAAAAAAAAAAAAAAAGGTTTACTTAAGATAAATCCTATAGTGTACCTGACCGGTACTCCTGAAAACTACCTAAAAGTCATCAAAAATGAGAAAGGTCATGTAAAAAAATTTTCACAGCCTAAGTAGTCATAACACTAAATGCAATAATGTAGGTGTCCTGGATTGAAGTCTGAAACAGAAAAAAGGACATTAGGTAAAAAAACGAGGACATCTAAATAATCTAAATAAAGTTAATAATAATGTACTAGTCTAGTCCCAGTGCACTGGTGTTTACAATTAATTGATCACAACCAGTTGCAGATTTCTTTGTTCTTTCTCCATTCCACTGCTTCACTTGATTAGATTAAAATAATAAGCAGGATGATGATGGTATACCAATGTTGGTTTATGAATTGGGACAAATGCACCATTTTAATATCAGATGTTAATAATAGGAGAAACTATGTATGTGTTTGGGGGTAAGATATATGGGAACTCTGTGCTGTCTGCTCAACAGGACTGTAAATGTGAAACTGTTCTAAAAAAATAGGCTAGGAGAGGTAGCTCATGCCTGTCATGCAAATACTTTCGGAGGCTGAAGGTAGAGGATTTTTTGAGGCTAGGGGTTTGAAAACGGCTTGGGCAACATATTGAGACTCCATCTTTACAATTAAAAATAGAGAAAAAAGGGCCTGGTATGGTGGCTCATGCCTGTAATCCCAGCACTTTGGGAGGCTGAGGGGGGCAGATCAGGAGGTCAGGAGTTCAAGACCAGCCTGGCCAACACG
>NW_022441810.1:0-5085 GCF_009761245.1 Sapajus apella
TCAAGGTGTATATTAAACTTACAGAGTTAAACAATTGTGTGAATGTAGCAGTTCACTAACCGTTTCTTTGGAGAATCTGGAAAGAGACATTTCCAGCCATATACAGGCTCTTAAGAATTAGCTTTAAGATCGCATCTAAATCATACGAGAAACGTCTCTTTCAAACTGCTCCGCTGTGTGTTCATTCACCTTAGGAAGTTGCATCTATGTTTAGATTCCGCGATTTAGAAACAGGTTTCTCCAAAAATCTGCGTTTGGATATTCCTGAGTGAATAGGAGTAAAGGATATAATGAGAAATATCTGGCCCTAAAACAAAAACGGATCTAAATAGCAGAATGATTGTCAAGGTGTATATTAAACTTACAGAGTTAAACAATTGTGTGAATGAAGCAGTTAAATAACCCTTTCTTTGCAGAATCTGGAAAGAGATATTCCCAGCCATATACAGACTCTTAAGAATTAGCTGTAAGATCGCATCTAAATCATACGAGAAACGTCTCTTTCAAACTGCTCCACTGTGAGTTGGTTCACCTTCGGAAGTTGCATCTATGTTTAGATTCAACTAGTTAGAAGCACTTTTCTCCAGAAAGCGGTGTTTGGATATTCCTGAGTGAAAGGGAGTATAGGGTGTAATGAGAAATATCGGGCTCTAAAACAACAGCGGAGCTATGTAGCAGAATGATTGTCAAGGTGTATATTAAACTTACAGAGTTAAACTATTGTGTGAATGTAGCAGTTCACTAACACTTTCTTTGGAGAATCCGGTAAGAGATATTTGCAGCTATATACGGGCTCTTAAGAATTAGCTTTAAGATCGCATCAAAATCACAGGAGAAACGTCTCTTTCAAACTGCTCCGCTGAATTTCGTTCACGTTCGGAAGGTGCATCTATGTTTAGATTCAGCGAGTTAGAAACACGTTTCTCCAAATAGCGGCGTTTGGATATTCCTGAGTGAATGGGAGTACAGGGTGTAATGAGAAATATCGGGCTCTAAAACAAAAACGGAGCTCTGTAGCTGAATGATTTTCAAGGTGTATATTCAACTTAGAGATTTAAACAGATATGTGAATGTAGCAGTTCAGAAAACCTTTCTTTGGAGGATCTGTAAAGAGATATTTCCAGCCATATACAGGCTCCTAAGAATTAGCGGTAAGATCGCGTCTAAACCACAGGAGAATCGTCTCTTTCAAACTCCCCTCTTATGTGTTCGTTCACCTTCAGAAGTTGCATCTATGTTTAGATTCAGCGAGTTAGAAACACGTTTCTTCTAAAAGCTGCGTTTGGATATTCCTGAGTGAATGGGAGTTTATGGTGTAATGAGAAATATCTGGCTCTAAAACAAAAACGGAGCTCTGTAGCTGAATGATTGTCAAGGTGTATTTTCAACTTGCAGAGTTATACAGATGTGTGAATGTAGCAATTCAGAAACCCTTTCTTTGGAGAATCTGGAAAGAGATATTTCCAGCCATAATTAGGCTCATAAGAATTAGCAGAAAGATCGCGTCTAAACCACAGGAGGAACGTCTGTTTCAAACTGCTCTGCTGTGTGTTCGTTGGCCTTAGAAAGTTACCTCTGTGTTTTGATTCAGCGAGGTTGAAACACGTTTCTTCTCAAAGCTGCGTGTCGATATTCTTGAGTGTATAGGGGTATACAGTGTAACGAGAAACATCGGGCTCTAAAACAAAAACGGAGCTATGTAGCAGAATGATTGTCATGGTGTATATTAAACTTACAGAGTTAAATAATTGTGTGAATGTAGCAGTTGAATAACGCTTTCTTTGGAGAATATGGAAAGAGATAATTCCAGCCATATACAGGCTCATAAGATTTAGCGGTAAGATCGAGACTAAACCAAAGGAGAAACGTCTTTTTCAAACCGCTCTGCTGTGTTTGGTTCACATTAGGAAGTTGCACCTATGTTTAGATTCAGCGAGTTAGAAACAGGTTTCTTCTTAAAGCTGCGTTTGGATATTCCCGAGTGAATGGGAGTGTAGGGTGTAATGAGAAATATAGGGTCTAAAACTAAAACGGAGCTATGTAGCAGAATGATTGTCAAGATGTATGTTCAACATACAGAGTTAAACAGATGTGTGAATGTAGCAGTTCAGAAACACTTTCTTTGGAGAATCTGGAAAGGGATATTTCCAGCCATATTCAGGCTCACAAGAATTAGCTTTAAGATCACGTCTAAACCACAGGAGAAACGTCTCTTTCAAACTGCTCTCCTCTGTTTTCGTTCACCTTAGGAAGTTGCATCTATGTTTCAATTCAGCGAGTTAGAAACACGGTTCTTCTAAAAGCTGTGTGTCGATATTCTTGAGTGAATGGGAGTATACAGTGTAATAAGAAATACCTGGCTCTAAAACAAAAATGGAGCTGTGTAACAGAATGATTGTCAAGGTGTATATTAAACTTACAGAGTTAAACAATTGTGTGAATGTAGCAGTTGAATAACCCTTTCTTTGGATAATCTGGAAAGAGATATTTCCAGCAATATACAGACTCTTAAGAATTAGCTATAATATCGCATCTAAATCATACGAGAAACTGCTCTTTCAAACTGCTCTGCTGTGTTTGGTTCACATTAGGTAGTTGCATTTATGTGTCTATTCAGCGAGTTAGAAACAGGTTTCTTCTAAAAGCTGCGTTTGGATATTCCTGGGTTTTTGGGAGTATAGGGTGTAATGAGAAATATCTGGCTCTAAAACAAAAAAGGAGCTATGTAGAAGAATGATTGTCAAGGTGTGTATTCGACTTGCAGAGTTAGCCAGATGTGTGAATGAACTGTTCAGAAACCCTTTCCTCAGACAATCTGGAAAGAGATATTTCCAGCCATATACTGGTTCATAAGAATTAGCTTTAAGATCGAGTCTAAACCACAGGAGAAACATCTCTTTGAAACTGCTCTGCTGTGTGTTTGTTCACCTTCGGAAGTTGCATCTATGTTTAGATTCAGCGAGTTAGAAACACGTTTCTCCAAAATGCGGCGTTTGGATATTCCTGAGTGAATGAGAGTATAGGTGGTAATGAGAAATATCGGGCTCTAAAACAACAACGGAGCTATGTAGCAGAATTATTATCAAGGTGTATATTAAACTTACAGTGTTAAACAATTGTGTGAATGTAGCAGTTCACTAACCCTTTCTTTAGAGAATCTGGAAAGAGATATTTCCAGCCAGGTACAGGCTCCTATGAATTAGCTTTAAGATCGCATGTAAATCACAGCAGAACCGTCTCTTTCAAACTGCTCCGCTGTGTATTCGTTCACCTTAGGAAGTTGCATCTATGTTTGGATTCAGCGAGTTAGAAACACGTTTCTTATAAATCTGCGTTTGGATATTCCTGAGTGAATGGGAGTATAGGGTGTAATGAGAAATATCTGGCTCTAAAACAAAAACGGAGCTATGTAGCTGAATGAATGTCAAGGGGTATATTCAAAATGTAGAGTTAAACAGATGTGTGAGTGTAGCAGTTCAGAAACCCTTTCTTTATAGAATCTGGAAAGAGATATTTCCAGCCATAAACAGGCTCATAAGAATTAGTGGTAAGATCGCGTCTAAACCGCAGGAGAAACGTCTCTTTCAAACTGTTCTGCTGTGTGTTCGTTGACCTTAGGAAGTTGCATATATGTTTCGATTCAGTGCAATAGAAACACGTTTCTGCTAAAAGCTGCGTGTCGATTCTCTTGAGTGAATGGGAGTATACAGTGTAATGAGAAATATCTGGCTCTAAAAGAAAAACGGAGCCATGTAGCAGAATGATTCTCAAGGTGTATATGAAACTTACACAGTAAAAAAATTGTGTGAATGTAGCAGTTGAATAACCCTTTCTTTGGAGAATCTGGAAAGAGATATTTCCAGCAATATACAGACTCGTAAAAATTAGCTATAAGATCGACTCTAAATCACATTAGAATCGTCCCTTTCAAACTGATCTCTTATGTTTTCCTTCACCTTCGGAAGTTGCATCTATGTTTAGATACTGCGAGTTAGACACACGTTTCTCCAAATGCGGTGGTTGGATATTCCTGAGTGAATGGGAGTATAGGGTGTAATGAGAAATATGTGGCTCTAAAACAAAAACGGAGCTATGTAGCAGAATGATTGTCAAGGTGTATGTTCAACATACAGAGTTAAACATATGTGTGTATGTAGCAGTTCCGAAACAATTTCTTTGGAGAATCTGGAAAGAGATATTTCCAACCGTATACAGGCTCCTAAGAATTAGCTATAAGATCGCATCTAAATCACATTAGAAACGTCTCTTTCAAACTGCTCCGCTGTGTGTTCATTCACCTTCGGAAGTTGCATCTATGTTTAGATTCAGCGAGTTAGAAACACGTTTCTTCAATAAGCGGCATATGGATATTCCTGAGTGAATGGGAGTATAGGGTGTAATGAGAAATATCGGGCTCTAAAACAACAATGGAGCTACGTAGCAGAATGTTTGTCAAGGTGTATATTCAACTTACAGAGTTAAACAGATATGTGGATGTAGCAATTCAGAAAATCTTTCTTTGGAGAATCTGGAAAGAGATATTTCCAGCCACATACAGGCTCCTAAGAATTAGCGGTAAGATCGCGTCTAAACCACAGGAGAATCGTCTCTTTCAAACTGCTCTCTTATCAGTTCGTTCACCTTCGGAAGTTGCATGTATGTTTAGATTCAGCGAGTTAGAAACACGTTTCATCTAAAAGCTGCTTTTGGATATTCCTGAGTTAATGGGAATAATGGGTTAAAATAGAAATATCTGGCTCTAAAACAAAAGCGGAGCTATGTAGCGGAATGATTGTCAAGGTGTATATTAAACTTACAGAGTTAAACAATTGTGTGAATGTAGGAGTTCACTAACCCTTTTTGTGGAGAATCTGGAAAGAGATATTTCCAGCCATATATAGAGTCTTAAGAATTAGCTTTAAGATCGCATATAAGTCATATGAGAAAAGTCTCTTTCAAACTGCTCAACTGTCTGTTCGTTCACCTTAGGAAGTTGCATCTATGTTTAGATTCTGCGAGTCAGACACACGTTTCTCCAGAAAGAGAGGTTTGGACATTCTTGAGTGAATGGGAGTATAGGGTGTA
>NW_022441811.1:0-4405 GCF_009761245.1 Sapajus apella
AGGCTTTTGTGAATCCTCAGCACTTAGTAAACATAAAATAACTCATATTACAGCATGTGGGAAAGCTTTTTAGCAGCCCTCAACCCTTGCTAACCATAAGCAACTTCATACTGGAGAGTAACCTGATACTTTTGAAAAATGTGGAAAAGTTTTTAACTAGTTCTTACACCTTACAGAACATGAAATAACACATAATGGATGGAAACTGTTGTTAAGAATGTGACGGGCCGGGCGATGTGGCTCAAGCCTGTAATCCCAGCACTTTGGGAGGCCGAGGCGGGTGGATCACGAGGTCAAGAGATCGAGACCATCCTGGTCAACATGGTGAAACCCCGTCTCTACTAAAAATACAAAAAATTAACTGGGCGTGGTGGTGCGTGCCTGTAATCCCAGCTACTCAGGAGGCTGAGGCAGGAGAATTGCCTGAACCCAGGAGGCGGAGGTTGCGGTGAGCCAAGATCGCGCCATTGCATTCCAGCCTGGGTAACAAGAGCGAAACTCTGTCTCAAAAAAAAAAAAAAGGAAAAAAAAAAAAAAAAGAATGTGACAAAGCCCTTAGTATATTGTTAACCCTTCGTAAACATAAGGTAATTGATACTGGAGAGAATTCCAGCACATGTGAAAAATGCTACAAAGACTTTAACAAGCTTTCAACATTTACTACACACAATTTATACTGGAGAGAAATCCTACTAGCATAAAGAATGTGTCAAAGCCTTTTACTACTCCTCAATTCTTAGCAGACATAATTTATATTGGAGAGAAACTCTACAAACCTAAAAGTTGGGACAATGCTTTTCACAATTTAAAATAAATCGTAATGGTCCTAGACCCTAGAAATGTGAAGAATGTGTCAAAGCCTTTAAATGGTTGTCACTCTTAATTGTTGGTAAGATAATTCACACTGTAGAAAACTACATGTTTGAAAAATGTGACAAAACTATTAACTAGTATTCACATTTTATTGCACGAGAAAGCATTTATACTAGAGAAAAATTCTACAAATATAAAAAAAAGGTGGAAAAGCAGTTGATACCTGCTCATATTTTACTCAACATCCAAGAGTTTATACTTAATAAAAGCATTGCAAGTGCAATTACTCTCAAAATAGCTTTCAGAAAATATAAGTCATTAAAGTGAAGAAGAGCATTCATTCTGAAGACAACCATTACAAACAGAGAGTTGTAGTACCATTACTTGTTTTGTAGATGTTATTGTACAGATTTTGTATTAGAAGAAAAGCCTGAAGCAGTTTCTCAAAAGTTATTCAGCATCAGGGAATTTATATTATATTGGAGAAAAACCTAATAAAAGTAATGAATTTAACTAAAGGATTGTTCAAAAATGACAGCTAAGAAAACACCAGAGAGTTCATCATAAAATATGTTTACAGATGTGGTAACTATGAAAACATTTACTTCAAAATTAAGTCTATGTCAACGTCAATAATTCACAATAGAAAAAACTAAGACAGTGACCCTTCAGGCTTTACACTAAATTGGAGTGTTGAGTGTAGAAAATTATCCAAAACTAAAGTTGTTAAATTATTTCTGTATAACTTTAACAAAAGAAAATTGGAGAGTTGTAGTTGCATTCGAAGAATACTTTTTTCATTTAAAAACCTTACAGATTTATTTTTGGAAAGTGAATAATAATTCAACTCACAATTTATGTGGTATATTGTATTTTTATGGTCATAATAAAAATTATATAGAAGTATAAATAAAATTCATGTTTCTATGTTTAAAGTATTTTTAAAAATTTGTTATATATTTTTCTTCGAACATGTGAAGTGCCTACACATACAGACTTTTCGTTTTGATTCTCATACAGTTAAATATATACATGTTAGTCTAATGACATGTCTTAAGTGCAATAGAATTGTAGAGTAAGTGGGTTTTTGTGTGTATGAGTTTTACCAATTTTCAGAAAAAGAGCAACATTGAAACAAAACAAATTAATATGGTGACTAGTTTACGAGAAAGCTAAAAACCTCAAGAATGCTGAATGCAAATCTATACTCTATTTTTTATTTAATTCATTATTGTACAGACCCATACTTTTCCTGTTTCTTATAATTCGTTTTTTGTTTTACAGTATAAGAAGTATTCATTGTAAGCCAGTTAGTAGATAATTTTCATAAAAAGTAGTAGGGCAAACAAAATAATTTTTAGATGTAATTTCCTAATTCGTGTTTTTTTGTTCGTTTGTTTTGTTTTGTTTCTAGAGCATTTTAGTTTCAATTGGAGAAATCTCTATAAGCCTACTCTTCTTTAGTTATTGTTCCTTTAACTTTTTATAATTGGCATAAGTAAATTTATCTCTTAAGCCAATTTATTCAGGGAATTACTTGGGAGGCTTCATGAATCTTGAGGATTATAGGTTTTTCTTTCTGGGTTTTTTTTTGTTTTGTTTTGTTTTTTGTTGTTGTTGTTGTTGTTGTTTTGAGCTGGAGTCTTGATCTGTCACCCAGGCTGAAGGGCAGTGGTTCAATATTTGCTTACTGCAACCTCCACATCCTGAGTTCAAGAAATTCTTGTTTCAGCCTCCCAAGTAGCTGGCATTAAAAGTGCCTGCCATGACAGCAACCTAATTTTTTTATTTTTAGTGGAGTTGGAGTTTCACGATGTTAGACAATCTGGTCTTGAACTCCTCACCTAATTGATCTGACCCTCAGCCTCCGGAAGTGCTGGGATTACAGGTGTGAGCCACTGTACCCAGTGAGAATGTTTTGATATATAAATGTAGCAAACAAACATGATACTGCTTCTCATGTAACAGATGCTTCATAATAAGCCATAAGTATTTTTGCTGGAGTAAGTTTGCCAGTCAAGCCAGATATGGAAAATGTCAGTGGTAGAGAAATAATGTTGATTCCTCATGTGGAGAGAACATTTTTTCCAGGCTGCAAAGCAGACTCTTGCTGAATTTAAAGAGAAATTCTGCTTTTATTTTTTTTTTATTTTTATTTTTTTTTATTATCTTCAGTTTTGTTTGTCTTTCTATGTGAATTTTAACTATGTATGCATCACAGACCTTCTTTTTCTGTGTTATGGCTACAGTTTCCCCACTTTCGTTTTTATGTCATGTCATTTCACATGGTACTTTGTAGATATTGATGAGAAAATTGTTTCTGTTTTTTTTGTTTGTTTGTTTGTTTGTTTTTGTTTTTTTCTCTTTATCGATATGGAATATTGCTCTTGTTGCCCAGGGTGGAGTGCAAGGGCATGATCTCTGCTCATCACAATCTCTGCCTCCTGGGTTTTTCTTCTACCTTAGCCTCCCAAGTAGCTGGGATTGTAAGCATGCCCTAAAAGGCCCAGCTAATTTTGCATTTTCAGTAGAGGTGGGGTTTTTCCATGTTGGTCAGGCTGGTCAGAAACTCCCGAACTCAGGTGATCCAACCCACCTTAGTCTCCCAAAGTGGTGAGCTTACAGGCATGATACACTGTGCCTGGCCTGAAACTTTTAATGCAGTAAAGTTGGTTTTAACTGGAGAGTTTGCTTGTGAATATAACTTTGACATCAGATAAAGATAAAGGGTATACACTATGCACAGGGGGAGAGAATTAAATTATTTAGCTTTTTTTTTTGTAAAAAAAACTTTTAAAGATTTTTACAGAATGTGTGTCAAATATAAAATACATATTGGTAATTAAATTTCTAACTGATACTGGTAATAAGTTTTTAATATTTCATGATATACTTATGGCACAACTTATGTTTTCATGCAAAGTCTATATTTAAGTGTGAATGTTACAGATTTCCAAATAAAATAACCTGTAGATTTTAAATTTGAATTTTTGTATTGATATTATAATTTGAAGGAATTTCTGTTATTTTATATATTTTTTGGGGGCGTGAAGTTCAGCATACAGTTTTTATACATAGTCACCTATCTGTACCGAACTCCTTGGTTATTTTCTCTGGAAAATATGTGGAGATTATGCTAGTTTTTGAATTAAAATATTTTCTGTTATTCTGCATGCAAATTTGTTTAGTATGTTCACAGAGTGGCCAGTCATGGGACCACCAGCAGTCGTGGGATCGCCTGCCTTTTTAATGTCTTTTATATCATTAGTATTACCAGCAGAAACTTCAGGTGCCCCAAACGTAATGTTAAAGTCCTAAAGTAAATCGGCTTCTTCCAGGCACTGTGCAGGGTCCAGGGCATGATGTTAAGTATTGAAGCTTCTCTGGTTATAATTGACAAATGACAGAATGGCACAAAGCTGTATATTGTTAATACTATTCAGTCAAGTTTATGACAAATACAGATCATATTTAAAATATTGTTAACTTTCTATAAAGTTCTAAAAACACATTTTTTAACTTGACACGAAATGGGTACTTGTTTTTTAATACATGATTTTTTTTTTTTTTTTTTTTTTTTTTTTTTTTTTTT
>NW_022441811.1:4505-5084 GCF_009761245.1 Sapajus apella
ATTTTTAGTAGAGATGGGGTTTCACCATGTTGACCAGGATGGTCTCGATCTCTTGACTTCGCAATCCACCCACCTCAGCCTCCCAAAGTGCTGGGTAAAACACGATATTTTGAAGTTATATACATTGTTGAATACTTAGCCCTGTGTAATAAATGTGTTAACAGCTTTTTTTGGTGAGACCGCATGGCATTGTCTTAGCATATTTCAAAAATATACATTTTTATGAACTATAGTCATCAAGCTGTACAATAAATCTCTTGAAATTATTTTTTTCTATACAACTATAATTATGTATTCTTTAGCAGACATTTTTCCAACCTCCCTTTTCTTCTAATTACCTTGGCACTTGGTGGTCACTATGTTACTCTGTACTTCACTGAGATAGTTTTTTAAGAATACATTTGTAAGTGGAGTCATGAGATACTAGTGTTTCTGTGACTGGCTTATTTCAACAAATATAATGTCTTCCAGTTTAATCCATGTGACTGAAAATAATAGAATTATTTTAAAAAATAAAAAATATTCCATTTTGTATATATCATATATTCCTTTATGTATTAGATGTTGAACTGCTGGTGC
>NW_022441812.1:0-5084 GCF_009761245.1 Sapajus apella
TAAAGCTAATTCTTAAGAGTCTGTATATGGCTGGAAATATCTCTTTCCAGATTCTCCAGAGAAATGTTTTCTGACCTGCTACATTCACATATCCATTTAACTCTCTAAGTTGAATGTACATCTTGACAGTCATTCTGCTACATAGCTCCGTTATAGTTTTAGAGCCAGATATTTCTCATTACACCCTATACTCCCATTCACTCAGGAATTTCCAAACGCAAATTTCAGAAGAAACGTGCTTCTAACTCGCTGAATCTAAACATAGATGCAACTTCCTAAAGTGAACGAACACAGAGAAGAGCAGTTTGAAAGAGTCGTTTCTCCTGTGGTATCGACGCGATCATAAAGCTAGTACTGATGAGCCTCTATATGGCTGGAAATATCTCTTTCCAGATTCTCCAAGGAAAGGGTTTCTGAACTGCTACATTCACACATCTGTCTAACTCTGTAAGTTTAATACACACCGTGACAATCATTCTTCTACATAGTTCCGTTTTTGTTTTAGAGCAAGATATTTCTCATTACACTGTATACTCCCATTCACTCAAGAATATCGACACGCAGCGTTTAGAAGAAACGTGTTTCTAACTCGCTGAATCGAAACATAGATGCAGCTTCCTAATGTGAACCAAACACAGCGCAGCAGTTTGAAAGAGACGTTTCTCCTGTGATTTAGATGCGATCTTAAAGCTAATTCTTAGGAGCCAGTATATGGCTGGAAATATGTCTATCCAGATTCTCCAAAGAAAGGGTTAGTGAACTACTACATTCACGCATCTGTTTAACTCTGTAAGTTTAATATACACCTTGACAATCATTCTGCTACATAGCTCCATTGTTGTTTTAGAGTCCGATATTTCTCATTACACCCAATACTCCCATTCACTCAGGAATATCCAAACGCCGTTTTTGTGAGAAACGTTTTTCTAACTTGCTGAATCTAAACATAGATGCAACTTCCTAAGGTGAAAGAACACACATCAGAGCAGTTTGAAAGAGACGTTTCTAATGTGATTTAGACGCGATCATATAGCTAATTCTTAAGAGTCTGTATATGGCTGGAAATATCTCTTTCCAGATTCTCCAAAGAAAGGGTTATTCAACTGCTACATTCACACAATTGTTTAACTCTGTAAGTTTAATATACACATTGACAATCATTCTTCTACATAGCTCCGTTTTTTGTTTTAGAGCCAGATATTTCTAATTACACTGTATACTCCCATTCACTCAAGAATATCGACACGCAGCGTTTAGAAGAAACGTGTTTCTAACCCACTGAATCGAAACATAGATGCAATTCCTAAGGTCAACGAACACACGGCAGAGCATTTTGAAAGAGACGTTTCTCCTGTGGTTTAGACGCGATCTTACCCCTGATTTTTATGAGCCTGATTATGGCTGGAAATATCTCTTTCCAGATTCTCCAAAGAAAGGTTTTCTGAACTGCTACATTCACAAATCGGTTTAACTCTATATGATGAATACACATCTTGAAAATCATTCAACTACATAGCTCCGTTTCTGTTTTAGAGCCAGATATTTCTCATTACACCCTATACTCCCATTCACTAAGGAATATCCAAACGCAGATTTTAGAAGAAACGTGTTTCTTACTCGCTGATTCTAAACATAGATGCAACTTCCTAAGGTCAACGAACACAGAGCTGAGCAGTTTCAAAGAGACGTTTCTCCTGTGGTTTAGACGTGATCTTAAAGCTAATTCTTAGGAGACTGTATATGGCTGGAAATATCTCTTTCCAGATTCCCCAAGGAAATGGTTTCTGAACTGCTACATTCACGCATCTGTCTAACTCTGTAAGTTGAATACAAACCTTGACAATCATTCTTCTACATAACTCCGTTTTTGTTTTAGAGCCAGATATTTCTGATTACACTCTATCCTCCCAATAACCCAGGAATATCCAAACGCAGCTTTTTGGAGAAACGTGTTTCTAATTCGCAGAATCTAAACATAGATGCAACTTCCGAAGGTGAACGAACACTGAGCAGAGCAGTTTGAAAGAGATGTTTCTAATGTGATTTAGACGTGATCTTATAGCTAATTCTTAACAGTCGGTATATTGCTGGAAATATCTCTTTCCAGATTCTCCAAAGAAAGGGTTATTCAACTGCTACATTCACACAATTGTTGAACTCTGTAAGTTTAATATACACCTTGACAATCATTCTGCTACATAGCCCCGTTTATGTTTTAGAGCCATATATTTCTCATTAAACCCTATACTCCCATTCACACAGGAATATCACAACGCAGCTTTTTGGAGAAACGTGTTTCTAACTCGCAGAATCTAAACATAGATGCAACTTCCGAAGGTGAACCAACACACAGTGGAGCAGATTGAAAGAGACGTTTCTCGTTTTATTTAGATGCGATCTTAAAGCTAATTCTTAAGAGTCTGTATAATTCTGGAAATATCTCTTTCCGGATTCTCCAAAGAAAATGTTGGTGAACTGCTACATTGACACAATTGTTTAACTCTGTAAGTTTAATATACACCTTGACAATCATTCTGCTACATATCTCCGTTTTTGTTTTAGAGCCAGATATTTCTCATTAAACCCTATACTCCCATTCACTCAGGAATATCCAAACGCAGCTTTTTGGAGAAACGTGTGTCTAACTCTCAGATCCTAAACATAGATGCAACTTCCGAAGGTGAACGAACACACAGTGGAGCAGTTTGAAAGAGACGTTTCTCGAATGATTTAGATGTGATCTTAAAGCTAATTCTTAAGAGTCTTTATATGGCTGGAAATATCTCTTTCCAGATTCTCCAAAGAAAGGGTTAGTGAACTGCTACATTCACACAATTGTTTAACTCTGTAAGTTTAATAAACACCTTGACAATCATTCTGCTACATGGCTCCGTTTTCGTTTTAGAGCCAGATATTTCTCATTAAATCCTATATTCCCATGCACTCAGGAATATCCAAACGCAGCTTTTTGGAGAAACGTGTTTCTAACTCGCAGAATCTAAACATAGATGCCACTTCCGAAGGTGAACGAACACACTGTGGAGCAGTATGAAAGAGACGTTTCTTGTACGATTTATATGCGATCTTAAAGCTAATTCTTAAGAGTCTGTATACGGCTGGAAACACCTCTTTCCAGATTCTCCAAAGAAAGGGTTAGTGAACTGCTACATTCACACAACTGTTTAACTCTGTACGGATAATATACTTTTTGACAATCATTCTGCTACATAGTTCCGTTTTTGTTTCAGAGCCAGATATTTCTCATTAAACCCTATTCTCCCATTCACTCAGGAATATCCAAACGCAGCTTTTTGGAGAAACGTCTTTCTAACTCGCAGAATCTAAACATAGATGCAACTTCCGAAGGTGAACGAAGACACAGCGGAGCAGTTTGAAAGAGACGTTTCTCGTATGTTTTAGATGCGATCTTAAAGCTAATTCTTAAGAGTCTGTATATGGCTGGAAATATCTCCTTCCAGATTCTCCAAAGAAATGGTTGGTGAACTGCTACATTCACACAATTGTTTAACTATGTAAGATTAATATACACCTTGACAATCATTCTGCAACATAGCTCCGCTATTGTTTTAGAGTCAGATATTTCTCAGTACACCCATTATTCCCATTCACTCAGGAATATCCAAAAGCAGCTTTTAGAAGAAACGTGTTTCTAACTAGCTGAATCTAAACATAGATGCAACTTCCGAAGGTGAACGAACACATAAGAGAGCAGTTTGAAAGAGATGATTCTCCTGCGGTTTAGACGCGATCTTACCGCTAATTCTTAGGAGCTTATATATGGCTGGAAATACCTCTTTCCAGATTCTCCAAAGAAAGGTTTTCTGAACTGCTACATTCACATATCTGTTTAACACTCTGAGTTGAATATACACCTTGACAATCATTCTGCTACATATCTCCGTTTTTGTTTTAGAGCCCTATATTTCTCATTACACCCTATACTCCATTCACTCAGGAATATCCTAACGCCGCTATTTGGAGAAACGTGTTTCTAACTAGCTGAATCTAAACATAGATGCAACATCCTAAGGTGAACAAACAGAGCAGAGCAGTTTCAAAGAGACTTTTCTCCTGTGGTATACACGCGATCATAAAGCTAGTTTCTATGAGCCTCTATATGGCTGGAAATATCTCTTTCCAGATTCTCCACGGAAAGGGTTTCTGAACTGCTACATTCACACATCTGTCTAACGTTGTAAGTTGAATACACACCTTGACAATCATTCTGCTACATAGCTCCGTTTTTGTTTTAGAGCCAGATATTTCTCATTAAACCCTATACCCCCATTCACTCAGGAATATCCCAACGCAGCTTTTTGGAGAAACGTCTTTCTAACTCGCAGAATATAAACATAGATGCAACTTCCGAAGTGAACCAACACACAGTGGAGCACTTTGAAAGAGACATTTCTCGCATGATTTAGATGCGATCTTAAAGCTAATTCTTAAGAGTCTGTATAAGGCTGGAAATAACTCTTTCCAGATTCTCCAAAGAAAGGGTTAGTGAACTGCTACATTCACAGAGTTGTTTAACTCTGTAAGTTTAATATACACTTTGACAATCATTCTGCTACATCGCTCCGTTTTTGTTTTAGAGCCAGATATTTCTCATTAAACCCTATCCTCCCATTCACACAGGAATATCTAAACGCAGCTTTTTGGAGAAACGTGTTTCTAACTCGCAGTATCTAAACATAGATGCAACATCTGAAGGTGAACGAACACACAGTGGAACAGTTTGAGAGAGAAGTTTTCCGTATGATTTACAGGCGATCTTAAAGCTAATTCTTAAGACTCTGTATACAGCTGGAAATCTCTTTCCAGATTGTCCAAAGAAAGGGTTAGTGAACTGCTACATTCACACCAATGTTTAGCTCTGTAATTTTAATATACACCTTGACAATCATTTTGCTATATAGATCCGTTTTTGTTTTAGAGCCAGATATTTCTAATTAATCCCTATACTCCCATTCACTCAGGAATATCCAAACGCAGCTCTTTGGAGAAACGTGTTTCTAACTCGCAGTATCTAAACATAGATGCAACTTCCGAAGGTGAACGAA
>NW_022441813.1:0-5078 GCF_009761245.1 Sapajus apella
TGGGGAAATAATGCAATCAGATTTGAGACCATTAAAATGGTTTAGAATATAAAAATTAATATTCAAATGCAAAATGAAAAGCATCGAAAACTTATTTTCCAGCAAAAATGGAGAACAAAACATACACTATAAAAATATTTTTTGAAAATTGACTCTAAAATTCCAAAAGAAAAAAATAAAAATATTGGTAATTAACACAAAAAGTTTTTAAGATGTTGTCAAAGATACACCTATGAAGAAAAAATACAAAAGTATTGTAGTTCACTACTAAGTTATTCAAAATTACAAAATGAAAATAACGTGACGTTATTTAGGTATCACATTAATAACAATCTAAACCTTCCTTGTGCCCATTACTGTAGCTGGTACTCTGACATATGCTCTCCATGCTTTTCTGATAACCTTGTAAGTTCTATTCACATTTGGAAAAGAGACACATATCGTTAAAGTGTTCAAGAGCTGTTGCAAATTTCTATACTTAGACATAGTATTTTCATTTATTGAATTATTTATTAAGAAAAAAGTCTCGGCAGAAGAGGTTGTGGCCGCAGGGCACCAGCGCGGCCATCACCTCGCCCTCGGCCCACACCCCGCACTCCAGTGCCAAGGCCGGGGCCGGCGCGGAGGACGCCGACTGGGGCTTGCGGCTGTTCTCGGAGGCGGCACCGGAGTCCAGCGGGGCGCAGGAGGTGGCTGCGGGGCTGCGGGGCAGCGAGGTGGCCGTGGAGAAGGCGGCGCCGCCAGGGAAGGACGGGGCCCCTGCGGGGGCCGCCAGGACAGCGCGCCCACCGGGTCCGGGGCACCGCGGAGGGACAGCGGGAGCTCCAGACGGAGGCCGCCGGTCAGGCAGCGTGGGCAAGTGGCGGGGGGGGGGGTCCCCGTCCCACTGCTGCGCCGGGCGCTGGCAGCGGGAGGTCCCGGGGCCCCATTGACGGTGGAGCAGCCGCTGAAGGCGGGCAGGGGGGCCGCGCGCTCGAGGGGCACCCAGATGGTGGCCGCGGCGTGCACGGTCAGGTCCAGCGCCAGGAAGTCGGCCGGGCGGGAGAGGGGCGGGGCGGGGCCGGGCGGGGGCGGCCGTGGTCGCAGCTGAGCTTTAACTACCGTCCCAGGCCTGGAGACCGGGACCCCGCAGCCCGGCTGCGCCCCCGCCCTTCCCTCCGTAACAGTATTAAGTGGTCGGGTTACAATAAACCAGAGAGAAAAGGTCCGCTTGCACTTCTTTTTTCCTTTTTTTTAGACACCCCACCCCTCCAGGCTGATATTTAAAAAAAAAAAAAACGATTTTTACAGCGCCCGGTGTTTTCCTTTTGTCCGAAACCGTTTTCTGATTTGACTGTTTTCTCGCTGGCTGGTCTCAGCCTGCACAGACGTTTCCAGAGGAGGAGGGTGACGTTTTTACTCCCTTTTTGGGGCTAACCATTTATGCTTTTGTACATGAACCGTGCGCGGCCTGAGGGGCGCAGGGGGGCGGGGGGCGAGGGGCGTTCCAATCAGAAATTTCTAACTTTCTGTTAAATTATTAATCCCCTTTCTACTGCCGTTTCTGATGTCATTTTAAAAATTTTTATTTATTTATTTTTTACTTTTTACCTCTTGTGTATATGTAGGGAATTTATAGGGAAATATGTACCTTATGGAATAAATTTTAAGAACTAAAATACATTTTATTTGAAATAAAGTAATGGACCTTTAATCTTACACAGCTAAATTACTAATTATATATTTGCTGAGCTGATTTAAGGGTTAAAAAAATTGTATCAAGAGTTTTATTTTTTGACTTCAAAGCCTTCTTAATAAAGCCTCTTTTCTACATGTGAAAAAAAAAAAAGAAAAAAGAAAAAGTCTCAATTCTAGAAAAGAAAGACTTCTTGGAAAAAGTATCTGAGATCTGAAATTATAATGGCAAGTAACTTAGAATAATCTTATGCCTAAGAGAGGAGAAATTATGGAAAAATTGATATTCACCAATTTGAATGTTTTATAATCATTCAAATGGATGATTAGCAATAAAATATAATGTAAGAAGGTACTTAACATATAAAGTAAGAAAAAAGGTATAAAATTGCAAATTTTGGGTGTTAATTTTATTTAACAAACACAGGAAAAAAAAGAGCTAATCAATTAGCATAATAATTGTGTTAACTTGAGAGGAATATTAGAATTGTTTTCTTATTGTTTGCAGTTCTTTCCAATTGTTTTATGTGGGAAAAATGTCAACAATGAGAAATACATTTTAAGGAAATCCCAATTACCAAGTATTCCATGAAGCTTATTTTCTATCTTTAAGAGAAAAATGATGTTATTTCCCTCTGATAAAAAGCCTCAAGATTTCAGTTATGGTTTGTTTAGGATACACAGCTTTCACTTTCTTGAGTATTTCTATGTTTGTTTTGATTTCTCCAAATGTTAATAAAGATTTAGTCTGTGTCTCTATGTTTACAATTCCTGAAACAGGCTGTACAGTGCATTGTACATAATAATAGTAAATTCTGACTTAAACTAAATGTTGAATTTAGGTAAATTAAACTGAATGTTGAATTTCTCAACCAAAACTCTGAAATGTAAGGAAGAGATATGACTTCATCTTGCTTTTCTTGTATCAATTTTTGCCCCACCAAAGATACAGGGTGTTAACACAGGACATGGAGAAAGACTGTGTGTGTGTGTGTGTGTGTGTGTGTGTGTGTGTGTGTGTGTTTGTGCGCGCGCGCGCGCGCGTGCGCGCGCATTTGTGTTTGCGTCGCCACATTGATTATTGTATTTGTAGCAATGATTTGTGAATTTGATTCAGAAACGCATAGCATCTTGATTAAATTATGTTTCATTCGATTATCTCATCTGTTTCTGGGAGCTGCTAACAGGTATTCTATGTTTCATTTAACTTGATACTATCCCAAGATCTGAGATCACGGTGCTGAATATGTAAATATTGAGTATAGCTCAAATCCAAATTATAGAGGTTTATTTTATTTTCCTGTTGTCAACAGGGTGCAATTGAAAGAACAATATTAACCTCCTGTTTCACTCTAAAACTATGTAGTGTGACTTTAGGCAAATTATTTAACTCTTGATCCATCATTATCTCACTAGGAAATGGAGCTATTACCCTGTCCAACTTGCAGAATTGCCCTGAAGATCAAAAATCACATATTTTATGAATATTCAAAACAACAATTGGCACATACGAAGTGATCACCCACTTGTAAATCCTGTTAGTAAAACTACATTATAAAAACTAAGATGAATTAATGAATATATTAATTTATGCTTCCTTTTGTAATGATGGTTTCTCATTAGTTAATTAAATTGTGACAGAATTGGTATATTGAATTCAGTGATTCACTTGTGGACTACACAGGGCCTGTTGATAAACTTTCAATTAAATTTCACTGAATAATTGTTATTGCAATAGCAAGCCCAACACTCCTTTTGGAATGTGAGTTCTGTGAAAATAGGGAGTGTTCGATCCATAGCAGGAATCCAAATATTGTTGAAAGACTGAAGTAAACACCATGTCTTTTGTTCTTAATAGGTTTAGCTAAAAAATAATAATACTTTTAGTTATAACTTGGTAAAGACTTATAATTTACCAAGGATTTGACTAAACATTAGCAGAATTATCTCATTTTAATATTGTTACTTATGTGAGTAGATTACTAAGGATACCTAAGGGGAAGAAAGTCTTGCCTGTATTTGTGTATCTGGGTGAATCTGTTAATTATTATTCAAATGTAAATAAAAATCACTGTGATTTCATAAGCCTCAGGAGAACAGTATTTTATAAGATTTTACAAATATGGATAGCTATGTATGTTATCCTTAATTTGCATATTATAGAAATTTAAAATATACAATGGAGCCTTGAACAAAACTGATTTGAACTGCACAGGTCCACTTGTACACGAGTATTTTTTTCAATAAACGCAGTCAGCTCTCCTATCTTTGGATTTCACATGAACAAGCAAATGTGGATAGAAAATACAGTATTATTCACTGATATCCTAGGTACTTAGGAAGCTGAGGAAAAAGGATTGTTTGAGCCCAGGAGTTTGAGACTGTAGTGAGGTATGATCAAGCCACTGCACTCCAGCCTGGATGACAGAGTAAGACCCAGTGTCTTAAGAAAACAAAATAAAATACAGTATTGAAGGAAAGAAACACATGTATATGGAGACCTGACTTTTTATTTTTAAAGGTAGTAAACTATTTTGCCAAATTAAATCTGTTGTCTTCAAATGTGCATTTCTAAATATTACTATTGCAAACAGAGAATAATTTTGTTAAAAGTTTAAAAAAGTAGAAAGGGCATAAATCCAGGAGAAAAGGCTTTTAAATGAGTAAATTTATTTTTATGGAAAAAAATGTCAACAATTTTTTTCCTTTATCTTTGATATGCTAGAACTTTTATGGCAGAATGTTACTGATTTCATGAACCTGAATTTGAGAACATCAGGTGTATTAAATGAGAATAAAAAAATGTAAAATGAAAGAAAAATAAAACCTTTTTTTCTCAAAACAAAACAAAACTGTTACATTCCATTTGGACTATTAGCCATGTGCTTCATAAACATTTTCTATTTTATATAATTCCCTAATTCAAAGTATTAACAATATGAGAACCAGAATGTCAAATGGGAATTAGACATGTGGAAACAGTTATACTGGGGGCAAGGAGATCAAATGTGGCTTCAGATTCCACATGCACAGCTACATTTCATCATCGAGGCAGAGCAAGTTAATCCAGAAAGTCCTATGAAAGTCTAAGAATGCTGTACTAAAATCGTTGTGACAATCACATGAAAAGATAAAATATTAAATAATTGTGATAATCACATGAAAAGATAAAACGTTTTTAGGCTTAAATCTGGATCATTATACCAAAATGCCAATTTGATGTGCTTAGTGGTTTGTTCATTTTCACCCTGTTAATTCCACAGAGGATGAGGACTGACTTTTCATATATACGTGTCTTCCTTGCAGAATTTGAGTATGCACCAATTTTGGTATATAGGACGTGGTCTTGGAACCAATCCCAACAGATGATTGACTAAGTTCACCTTTGTTCTGAAATTTTCATT
>NW_022441814.1:0-5075 GCF_009761245.1 Sapajus apella
GAGAGGCACGCAGCAGGCAGGCCTGCACACAGGGCGGCAGAGCAGGGACACGGAGGAGGAGGGTCTGCAGCAGGAGGTGGTGCAGCAAGCCGGCTGGCAGCTAGACAGCTGGCAGCATGAAGAGGAAGCCCCAGAGCAAACAGGCACACAGCAGACGGGCTTGCAGCAGATGGGCACACAGCTCACAGGCTTGCAGCAGACAGGCACACAGCAGGCCTGCAGGCAGGGGGAGGAGGTGCAGCAAGCCGGCTGGCAGCATGAAGAAGTCTCAGAGCAGGTGGGCACACAGCACACGGTCTTGCAGCAGATGGGCACACAGCAGGACTGCTGGCAAGAGGAAGAGGCACAGCAAGCCGGCTGGCAGCTAGACTGCTGGCAGCATGAAGAGGAAGCCCCACAGCACACAGGCTTGCCGCAGACAGGCTTGCAGCAGACGGGCTTGCAGCAGACAGGCACGTAGCAGGCCTGCTGGCAGGGGGAGGAGGTGCAGCAAGCCGGCTGGCAGCTAGACTGCTGGCAGCATGAAGAGGAGCCCTCAGAGCAGGTGGGCACACAGCAGACAGGCTTGCAGCAGACGGGCACACAGCAGGCCTGCTGGCAGGGGGAGGAGGTGCAGTAAGCCGGCTGGCAGCTAGACTGCTGGCAGCACGAGGGCGTGCAGGAGCTGGTGCAGCCCGATTGGCAGGGGCTGGGCTCACAGGCCGCCTGGCAGCAGGGACTGGACGCACAGCTCACTGGGGTGCAGACCACAGTCAGGCAGGGGGCCGGGGCGCAGCAGCTGGGGGCACAGCAGGGGGGCTCGCAGCAGCTCTCTGGGCAGTCATCCACCTGCCAGGAGTCGGGGCAAGCGCTGGAGCAGACGGACATGGTGGATGCGGCCATGTTGGGGTGTGGAGGAGGTGAGTGGGGGAGATGTGAGTGAGCGAGGGAGTGAGTGAGTGAGTGAATGAGGTGCTCTGGGCTGTGGGGCTTTTATACCCCTCCCTGGCATGTGTTGTCCAGACACGAGGCTCCAGAAGCTTCTCTTCCTCGTTGGTGTTTAGAGCTGGTGGCTGGAGATGCGATATTTATCTGTTTGTTTTTCCCTCATTAAACTTGTGTGTAGTTGTAGAGCTCTGCTTCTTCGTGAGCTTTTATTTTGGCTCCAGAAATGTGGTGGAAAATATTTCAAGCAAGCTTTTGTTGAGTTGAGCGTTTAGAGATGAACATTTCTCCAAAGGGAGCAATTCTGGTTCCACCTATCCTGTTTCTGGACTGATTAGATATATTTTATTACTTTAAATATGGGCCAGGCACGGTGGCTCATGCCTGTAATCCCAGCACTTTGGGAGGCTGAGGTGGGTGGATCACAAGGTCAGGAGTTCGAGATCAGTCTGGCTAACATAGTGAAACCCTGTCTCTACAAAAGATATAAAAAATTATCTGGGTGTGGTGGTGTGCACCTGCAATCCCAGCTACTCAGGAGGGTGAGGCAGGAGGATCCTGTGAACCCAGGAGGTGGAGGTTGCAGTGAACTGAGATAGCGCCATTGCACTCCAGCCTGAGCAACAGTGAGAGACTTTGTCTCAAAAGAAAATAAAAAAATAAATATGGAGAAAAATGTGTGCTTTGTATGAAAAACAAATAATACAGAGAATGAGATAAAAGGAAGCTAAGTGGCCTCCAATCCCTTATGCCATAGAAGGTTGATCCACACTTTATCTGTGTCTCTTCAGCTCTTCCATGCCACCTTCCGAGGCCTCTCTTTGTTTTATTAGAAGCTGCACCCTGGATCCTTTCAATTTTCATTTTCCATGGTAAAAGATCAAGTACTTTTTCATATATGGTGATTTTAGGACATACACTTTAAGATTCCTTGCTTGTCTGAAAATGTATCAACTTTATACTTATAATGATAGTTTAGCTGGGCGTAAAATTCTAGTTTTAAATTACTTTTCCTCAAAATGGTGAATATATTTCGCTTTTTTTTTTTTTTTTTTGGTGATATCCAGTGTTACCGATGACAGTCTGATGCTGGTCATTTATCATCTTTTTTGTTTCTCTCTCTCTCTCTTTCCTTAAGTCTCTGGGAGCATTTGGGTTTCTTTTCGTTGTTCTAAAATGTCATGTTTTTGTTTCTAGGCTTATGCATTGCTTTACTTTCTGTGGTTAGAACTCATTGAGTTCTAATCTTTCAACGTAAAGATTCATCTCAGAAGTGTTTTTGCACTTTTAACAACAATTTTATCTTTCCTGGTCTCTCTTTTTATGACCTTTTATTTTTGTCTTGTGTTGAATGAAATATGTTATCCATTCACTCTGATGATGTTACTTTGAGTTTTTAAATATTTTTCCTTGTTTCACTGGACATCAGATAAAGTCTGCTCATTGGTGGCAGTACATTCAATTTATTCTAGTGCATTAGGATCCTTCTCCAATTTACTGCTTAATCTGTTTCTGTTTGCTTCTTTTTTCTACAAACATATGAAGGACCCTGCTGAGCCTCCTTTCTTATTAGATAATTTTGATTTCATTTTTTTATAACTCTTTAGATATCCTTTCAGTGACCATTACTACAGGTGTGTGAGAACTTGTGTGCTTAATCTACTTTCTGGGATCGAAAGACTTGGTGCTGCTTTCAGGAAATGATAGGAAAGCCAGGAAATCTAGGATGACATCATATTAGTGGGTGCACTGAGGACACACACAGTTCAAGTGTGGCCTTTTTACAACAGTCACAACATGAGGTGCAACTTTGGAGCCCCGTACTCACTGGAGATGTGTCCTTTTGGATCATGGAACTTTCTGCTGGGTGCCAGCAGGCCTTCTGTGGACAATCAAATGATCAAACTATTTCTTAAATCAGGCAGAGACTCTGGGGATATGAGTGAGCTGAGCTGCAGGGATTAAATGGCCCAGGGTTGGGAGACGGAGGTGCTGGGAGGGGACGTGAGTCTCGAGGGCAGGGTGGCCCACAGCCGGGTATTCTGCAAGTGACACGTTTGGATTCTTCTTTTCCAAAATGTAGCCTTTTGTTTTATTTGACTCCCATCCGTCATGGCTGGCTGCCCAGCACAGCCCTGGAGACACGATGACAGCAGCCCTCTGGTCTTATTTCCAGAGTTAACAGAAGTGCCCCCTGCAGCTCTGCACTAAGCCCATGTTTGCTGGTTTGTGGCACAGCCTTGGTCTCATGCATGTGGCGTTTTTCTATTCTAGTTTACCAAGAATTTTGCCTTGGGCTTTTAATGAAGGAGTGAGTTTGTTCATATATGTCCGTGTGTGTATTAATCTACTGAGAGTTCCAGTGGCTTTTCTGCTTCTTTTTTCTGAGTATAGTTAATGATATCCTTTGTAACCTGTGATCTAAGACATACATTACTTGACAATAGGTCATGATCCCTTTTTCCCCAGCTTTATTGAGATGTAATTGACAAATAAGAATTACATAAATTCAAGGTGTACAACACGACATCTTGATACATGCACACATTGGGCGATGATTACCGCAGTTAAGCTAATTAGTATGTCCATCGCCCCACGTAGTTACCTTTATTTTCTGGTGAGACATTTAGAGGGACTCTCTTAGCAGATTTCAGTGTCACTGCATCACATTCTGCATTACAGTCAACTGTCCCCATGTTGCATGTGAGATTTCCAGGATGGACTCATCCTGCACAGCTGAAACTGCATCCTGTCATCAGCACCTCCCCATGCCCTGCACTCCCAGCCCCTGCAAACCACCACTCTACTCTCTGCTTTGGTGAGCTTGGTTTCTTAGATTCCCCGTATGAGGGAGGTCTGCAGTATTTGACTTTCTGTGCCTGGGTTATTGCACCTAGCATCATGTCTACAGGTTGATCCACGTTGCCACAAATCATGGGATCTCCTTCCTCTCTATGGCTGACCTTGTTCACTGCTGGTTGGACGTGGGGTATCCCGTTTATCTTGGCATCCAGAGCTTCCTGGGGCATGGCCTCTTCCTCTCCAGCTTGGGACCTAGGCTGGGAGTCTCCTGGGCCAGCCCCACCCTTCCTGGTTCTCCCAATGGATGCAGGCCACCGAGTGGCTCTTCCTGAGAACTCGACACATCAGCTAAAGACCGCTGAGCGCTCACAGTCATCCTCATGTGTGGTCCCCGTACGAGGGTCCCGGGAGACCTAGCACCGTCCTTCTTCCCAATCTTCACAGTCCTTCTTCTGCTTTTCTTTCTGTGGGATTTAAAGTCAGCAGAACCTGATCTTTTTGTCTTGCCTTTTCCAGAAAATTACTGACCTGGTCTGTGGATGGCATGCTTCCGTTTTCTATCACTGCTCTGGCACCGTTCATTTTTATTTGGTTAAAGGGGAGATGGAGACATTGGCCAGTGGCCATCTCAAACGGAGGGCTAAGACTGTTTTTAGCAGATTGACCAAGATAAAATTCATAAGCCCCGAAGTTCACCCACTGCAAGTGCACAGTCCATGGGTTTTTACTATAGTCCCAGCGTTTCTCAGCTGTCGCCAATATGTAATTTCACAACATTCCGCCTCCGAGAAAAACGCTGATCAGCAGTCACTCCTCATGAACCCCTCACCCAGCCTTGGGCACCCACACATCCACTTCCTTTATCTGTGGCTTTGCCTGTCCTGAGCCTTTTACACAAACAGATCTAGCCACAAGTGGCCTCTCACTGAGCATCATGCTTTCAAGGCTCGTGCATGTGGTAGCCTGTGTCAGTATTTGATTCCTTTTCATACATAAGTAATATTCCCCGTGGGAATTGGCCACATTTTGCTTGTGTGGATGGGCTGTGTTTTGCTTGTCCATTCATCCTTGGATGGACATTTGGGCTCTTTCCACTTCTTGGCCAATGTCAGTGGTTCTGTGTCCATGGGCACACAGATCTGTGTGGACATTTGTTTCATTCCCCTGGGGTAGATGCCTAGAACTGGCAGGGTCACAGGCTCACACAGTGAGTGACCATTTTGAGGAACTGTTTTCCAAGGTGTTTTCACTGGAGGTTGAAGCTCTGATGAGGCAGAAGACACATCGAATGGCAACCCAGAGCAGGGGTCAGAGCTGAGACCTGCCCCCACCCCCAGCAGAGATGTCCT
>NW_022441815.1:0-5073 GCF_009761245.1 Sapajus apella
GCCTTAGAGGCCCCACCTCCTCTTGCTTCTCCGGTGGCCACTCCCTCCGCGCTTCCCGCCTTAGAGGCCCCACCTCCTCTTGCTTCTCCGGTGGCCACTCCCTCCGCGCTTCCCGCCTTAGAAACTCCACCTCCCTTTGTTTCCCCAGCGGCCGCTCCTTCTGCGCCTCCCGCCTTAGAGGCCCCACCTCCTCTTACTTCCCCAGTGGCAGCCCATACCCGCTCACACCGGCCCACTCTCCTGGCACCGCTCCGCGAGGTGGCTGGGGCGGAAGCTTTGGTTAGAGTGCATGTCCCCTTCTCCCTCCAGGATCTTTCACAAATCGAGCACAGGCTCGGCTCTTTTTCAGCTGACCCCTCTACTTAAAGAGTTCCAGTACCTCACCCAGGCTTACAGCCTTACTTGGCACGATATACGTGTCATCTGCACTTCCACCCTCACTGCCGAGGAACACGAGCGCATCCTCATGGCAGCCAGGCACCAAGCAGACAGGGACCATGTCATAAATCCCAATCAAATCCCTGTGGGTACTGAAGTTATTCCCAATGTGGACCCCCAGTGGGACTACCAAACTGGCCACAGGTCCGACACACCCCAACGGGACCGCATGATCCAGTACCTTCTTAGGGGTATGGATATAGTCTCTAACAAAGTCGTCAATTATGACAAACTCAGGGAGATCACTCAGAGGGCAGACGAAAACCCCGCCCTTTTCCTTGGTCGCTTGCAAGAAGCGCTAGTCCGCTATACTCGACTAGACCCTGCGTCCCAGAATGGGGCCACTGTCCTAGCCTCCCATTTCATTTCCCAATCTGCCCCTGATATCAGGAAAAAAACTAAAGAAGGTAGAGGAGGGTCCGGAAACTCCCATACAAGACCTGGTGAAAATGGCCTTTAAAGTTTTTAACGCCAGGGAGGACACAGCTGAGGCAGCCCGCCAAGCCCGAATGAAGCAAAAGGTCACTTTGCTAGCTGCCGCCCTGAGGCCGGCAGGAACCCAAAAGCCAAAAGGCAGTTCTCGCCCTCCTCCTGGGGCGTGCTTTAAATGTGGAAAAGAGGGGCACTGGTCCTCAACCTGTCCCCAGCCTCGTCCACCCGCCAAGCCATGTCCCGTTTGCCAGCTCATGGGGCACTGGAAGTCGGACTGCCCCAGTTTACCCAGGGTTCCGGCCCTTCCAGGCCGGCACACTGGACAACAAGGGGTTGTCACTGGAAGCCTGGAACCTGGTCATGCTGTCCAGGAACCAGACACCCAGAATTCTCCGTTCCCAGAACTGCTGGGGCTGTTGGACGATTAGTGGGGCCCTGGCTCCCCAACTCCGGTTACCCTTGCCAAGCCCAGGGTTACGCTCAAGGTAGCGGGTAAAAGTGTCTCCTTCTTGCTCAACACGGGGGCTACCTTCTCTGTGCTCCCCACATATTCTGGAAAAACTTCCCCTTCCCAGGTCTCTATTATGGGAATTGACGGAACCCCCCAAGTCCCTAGCCAAACTCCGCCACTCACATGCTCTTATGCCTCTGTCCCGTTTACTCACTCCTTCCTGGTAATTCCAACCTGCCCAGTGCCCTTACTAGGACGGGACATTCTCTCCAAGCTAAATGCCAATATTACCCTCTCCCCCACTGCCCAGTGTAACCTCCTTCTTTTGGCACATGTCCCAGAGCACACACCCACAGCGGATTTGGCCACGTTACTCCCTGAAGTAAATCCCCAAGTCTGGAATATCAACAGCCCCACTGTGGCCGCCCACCATCGGCCTGTTAAAATTTTCCTCAAGGACCCACTCCCTGCCCTTAGGAACCACCTCACAACAGGCCGAACTAGTGGCACTTACTCGAGCCCTGATATGGTCTAGAGACAAGGAAGTTAACATCTACACGGACTCTAAGTATGCCTTTCTCATAGCCCACTCCCATTGTATGATCTGGAAGGAACGGGGTTTCCTCACTACTAAGGGCACCCCTGTTCTAAATGGGAAACTTATTGCCAACCTTATTCAGGCTGTCCAACTCCCTAGCAAGGTTGCCATCATCCACTGTAGGGGACATCAAACCATTGGCTCCACAGTGGCTATGGGCAACGCCTTGGCAGATAGGGTGGCAAAGGACACGGCAAAAAATCACCCGCCCCCTGCCTGCCTCTATTTCCTGTCCGGGTCATACAAACCGTATTACTCAGACCGGAAAAACAAACTCTCCAGAGCACCCCAGGAGTGACGTTCAAAGATGAATGGGCCTTTAAGCACAACCTTCTCATTCTCCCAAAGCAGCAACAAACTCAGATAATCTGGGATATTCATAACTCTCTTCATATTGGGCCTAAGGCCCTGCTCCACTTCCTCAGTCCACTTCTGCATCCGGACGGCCTTTCTCAAACCATCCATGAGGTCCATACAGAATGTCTCACCTGTGCCAAAGTTAACCCCCAGGGGTCCTGTCACCCCCGCAAACAACTCCACCAATTATGGGGGTTCCTCCACGGCCAAGACTGGCAAATCGACTTCACCCACATGCCAAAACATAAACAGTACCGATATCTGTTAACCATTCTTGATACCTTTTCAGGCTGGATTGAGGCTTACCCTACAGCGTCAGAGTCTGCAGGAACGGTGGCCACTCATCTTATCCAAGACATCATTCCGCGCTTCGAATTGCCAGCCACCATACAATCTGACAATGGTCCAGCCTTTATTTCCAAAGTTACTAACGCTGTTTCTACCTCCCTAGGAATCCGGTGGAAATTACACACTGCCTATCACCCGCAGTCCTCCGGTAAGGTAGAACGGGCCAATGGCCTAATCAAGGAGCAGTTAACCAAGCTCATGCTAGAACTTCACCAGTCTTGGGTAACCTTGCTTCCCATTGCCCTCGCTCGGCTAAGGGCAGGCCCTCGGGGCCCATCACAGCTCAGCCCGTTTGAGCTGCTATACGGTCGCCCCTTTCTGCTCTCAACCCCACCACCTCCTGACGCTGCTCCCTTAGAAGGATACCTCCCTTATTTCACCCCTCTCCGAAGCCTTCTCCGTGAGCACGCTAACGCCTCTCTTCCCCAACCTACCCAGCCATCCGAGGGCACCCAAAAAATCTCCCCGGGTGATTCGGTCCTTATAAAATCTCTAACCCCGAAACCTCTAACCCCCAAGTGGGAAGGCCCGTACACGGTCATCCTCACCACCCCTTCTGCCATAAAAATAGCTGAGGTCCCGTCCTGGATTCACCTTTCTCGGGTTAAAAAGGCTGTCCATGGCCCCCTCCCAGCTGGAGGGCCACTTCTACTGGCCCTTTATCTCTTAAACTTACTAAAACCTAACCAGGGTGGATTTGGTTCAGGCTATAACCCAAATCAGGTGTTACAGGCTGTAATACGGAGAGCCATGCAACTGCAAAGGGGGCTTCGTGTCTTCTGTACCCGGCACCTACCAGTCTACAATCGATTGTGGCACCATGACGGCATACCTTGTTTATGGCAATAACCAAAAACCAGAGTACAAGTGTCTAAAAAAACCAACCCTAACCCTAATTCCGCCGGGGTCCCCTTTACCATCCTGCAACTGCTCTTGCACTGTGTATCAGTCTATACACAGCAGCTGTTACAACCAATATGCTACTTGTCTCAGGGGCAATACCACGTACTTCACTGCTCAGGTCATCCGTAGACGAGCAGGGTCGTTTGGGGGAGATTGGGCCTCCAGCACGCCACTAGGCATCTCCTATAAACATGCCAGTGATGGTTGTCCAACGCCCTCTAGACAGGCTGTCTGTTGGCAAACCAAACCTACCATTGGCGTCAGTGATGGAGGGGGCCCACATGACCAAATGAAGTCCCATCATCTTAAGGAGACTCTTAAAACATTATTTCCCACCTTATCTTACCATCCTTTATCCTTGCCCAAATCTCGCCGCCTAGATTTGGACAGATCAACACAAAGTCTTCTTAAAGCGGTCCACAGCTGCCTCCTACATGGGAACCCCTATGCCCTTGGCTCTGCCCGCCCCTGCCAACCACAGCCACAATGGGACCCTTCGGCTCCCTTTCCCAGTTCAACCCATAGGGAGCGCCTGTGTCAATGTCACATGCTACCAAAAAACTCCTATAAATAACTCCTATGATCTTGATGTAGGTTCTGTCTTAGAGTCTTGTAATTGCTCTAGTTTTAGAAATTCTAACACTGCTTTGTTTGCCCTCCCAGGACAGAGTTTTGTTTGCGGGAATAACATGGCCTTCTCTTACCTACCCCAAAACTGGACAGGTATATGCATGGTGGCATCCCTTTTCCCCGATGCTAGTATCGTCTCGGGAGATGATCCTGTTCCCCTTCCCAGTTTCGACTCAGTAATAGGAAGAAATAAAAGGGCAGTCCAGTTTATCCCTTTGTTGGCCACCCTTGGCATCACGGCTGCAGTCTCTACGGGAACCGCTGGGCTAGGCTATTCCCTACAAACCTATCAACAGCTCTCTCGTCAATTAATTAATGATGTTGATCTACTCTCATCTACCATTCAAGTTGTCCAGGACCAGCTTGATTCCCTTGCAGAGGTCGTCTTACAGAACCGCCGAGGTCTGGACCTGCTCACGGCCGAAAAAAGGAGGCCTGTGCCTCGCCCTGAACGAGCAGTGCTGCTTCTACGCCAACCGGTTGGGCATCGTCAGGGACAAAATTAAAACTCTCCAGGAGGACTTGGCCAAACGACGGAAGGCTCTCCAGGATAACCCTCTGTGGAGCGGGCTTAATGGACTTCTCCCTTACCTCCTTCCTCTCCTTGGACCCGTTCTCGGCCTCTGCCTAATCCTGTTTTTCTGACCCTGTCTCTTCCAGTTTCTTCAAAAGCGATTCCAGGAGGTTACTAGAGTCACCATCCATCAAATGATACTCCAACCGATGCCTAATCTCCATCGGCCAGAATACCGTTATACCCCTCTCCAGACAGCCTAAACTCCTACCCTCATCCCTTCGCCGCCCCAAAGTCAGCAGGAAGTAGCCAGAAGGACAGCTGCCGCCCCTTTTCCTCTTTAAGGAGTTGGGAATGTCTGGTAGAAGGCCTCTCTGGCCCCACCCCCCAGCCACATGGAAG
>NW_022441816.1:0-1179 GCF_009761245.1 Sapajus apella
TCTCGATCTCTTGACCTCGTGATCCACCCGCCTCGGCCTCCCAAAGTGCTGGGATTACAAGCGTGAGCCACCGCGCCCGGCCTAGCTTAATTTTCTCATCTTGAGAGAAGTCTTTCCTACGCCCCCAGTTGTGGTTACATCCTTTTAATATTTGTGCTCACAGTTTGCGGCTTGACCTCTTTGAAGCACAACCGTGATTTCACAGTTTGTGTCGTACTTTGTCTGGTGTGTCTCCCCCACTAGACTGCAAGCTCCAGAAGGTTGGGAGTCTGTCCATTTTGCTCACTGCTGTTATCTCTGGTGTTCAACCTCGTCCTACATGTAGGCAGCTTTGAGTAAATACTTGCTAAAGAATGAATGAGTGAGCAGGCGTGGTGGCTCACACCTGTAATCCCAGCACTTAGGGAGGCTGAGGCGGGCAGATCACGAGAGGTCAGGAGTTTGAGACCAGCCTCGCTGACATGGCAAAACCCCCATCTCTGATAAAAATACAATAATTAGCTGGGTGTGGTGGCACATGCCTGTAATTCCACCTACTCAGGAGGCTGAGGCAGGAATCACCTGAACCTGGGAGGCAGAGGTTGCAGTGAGCTAAGATCCCACCATTGCACTCTGGCCTGGGTGACAAGAGCTAAACTCCATCTCAAATAAATAAATAAATAGAGAGTGAATGAATGCTTTCTCGGCACTTTTGGTCAGCCCTCTAGTAAAAACCCACCACTTACCACATTGTATTACAGGCTGCTGTAGACGTGTCTCCTTTCCTTATCAGACCTTGAGCTCCTTAAGGGCAGGGGCTGTGTCTTCTTTGAGGCTCCATTGCTTAGTGCAGTACTGGTGTGTGGCAGGCGCTCAAATACTTGCTGCATGATTGTGGTGGGCCTTCCCTCTTAACGTGGAGCTAAGTACCTTCTGCAGGGAGGCTGATGCTTTCTATCCCCACAGATGTGAGCTGCGACGAATGGGCCTTCTCTCTACTGCCTCTTGATGTGGATCTGCTGAGCATGGAACTACCAGAATTTTTCAGGGATTACTTTCTGGTAAATGCAGGGCCCTTGGGTCTTGGCATCAGGGGACGGGGACAAATGTGGGATCCAGAGGACTAGAAATACCAGTGTAATCTTTGTCCAACTGAAATAATTTATCACAAGCGATCGTGAGGTAGTGATTGAGTGCTAC
>NW_022441816.1:1189-3979 GCF_009761245.1 Sapajus apella
ATTGATAGCGCCTCAGTGCCCAGCTTAGAAGAGCTGAACCAGTTCAGGCAACATGTGGCAACTTTGAGGGAAACAAAGGTACACTGCCTACATTCATACTTCCTAAAAGTCACTTTGGTTTTCCTCTAGGTATCTTGTAATTGCTTTGTTTTAAAGGCTTCTAGGCGTGCGGAGTTTGTCAGTATAAAGAGACAGATCATACTGTGTATGGAGGAATTAGACCGCACCCCAGACACAAGCTTTGAAAGAGATGTGGTGTGTGAAGACGAAGATGCCTTTTGCTTGTCTTTGGAGAATATTGCAACACTACAGAAGTTGCTACGGCAGGTACTTCTCAAATTATCCCTGGGATCTCCCTAGTATAGAGCAGTTTGAAAAACTGACAGTTGCTGGGTATGGTGGCTCACGCCTGTAATCCCAGCACTTTGAGAGGACGAGGCGGGCAGATCGCAATGTCAGGAGTTCGAGACCAGCCTGGCCAATATGGTGAAACCCCCATCTCTACTAAAAATACAAAATTAGCTGGGCGTGGTGGCACATGCCTGTAATCCCGGCCACTTGGGAGGCTGAGGCAGGAGAATCGCTTGGACCTGGGAGGCGGAGGTTGCGGTGAGCCAAGATCGTGCCACTGCACTGCAGCCTGCGCGACAGAGCGAGACTGTCTCAGAGAAAACAACAACAACAAAAACTAGTTTTCCTTCAGTCTTAAATAAGGAGCCAACGCAGGTAAGAGAATGAGAGACAGTAATGATAGTAATACAGACAATCTTGATTTCTGTTTTGTAACGGTTAAAAAAACTTTGTATGTAGCTCCAAGAAAATGAAATTGAAATTATAGATGAAATAATATTAGTCATTTGAGTTTGCTTCGTGTTTTAAACGTTCCTTTCAGTTCTAAATTTGAATGCTAATTCTTGGAGTCTGAGATCCTGACAGCCTTACAGCTTGTGTTTAGAAGGCATGAAAACACTGCTTTGAACTCTCATGGAAGGGCCTCCTCTCCCTGTGCATCCAGGCGTTTCTTTGTAGGAAGCCAGAGGGCTAGTCTCTGTGCTTCTGCTTTGCTGTGAATGACATTGGCTTTCTGTGCTGCAGCTAGAAATGCAGAAATTACAAAATGAAGCAGTGTGTGAGGCTCTGCGCACTCAAATCCGAGAGCTCTGGGACAGACTGCAAATACCTGAAGAAGAGAGAGAAACTGTGGCCACCATTATGTCTGGGTCAAAAGCCAAGGCTCGGAAAGCGGTAAGAAACCCAATGGGTGCTGGGTCAGCAGTCTTCTCTCAGCACTTCTGTGTTAGTTATAAAGAGTGTTGCTTTGGTTGGGCGCAGTAGCTCACACCTCTAAGCCCTGCACATTGGGATACTGAGGCGGGTGGATCATTTGGGGTCAGGAGTTCAAGACCAGCCTGGCCAACACAGCAAAACCCCGTCTCTACTAAAAATATAAAAATGAGCTGGGTGGTAGTGGTGTGCGCCTGTAACCCCAGTTACTTGGGAGGCTGAGGCAGGAGAATCGTTTGAACCTGGGAGACAGAGGTAACGGTGAGCCAAGATTACGCCTCTGCACTTCAGTCTGGGTGAGAAAAAGAGACCCTGTCTAAAAAAAAAAAGAAAGTGATTTATAATACCTCTATGGCTTTGCATTATAATTTTACTTAAAAGGGGGGAAACTTTTGCAAACCTAAATGCATACAGAAGTATGGCAGCCACCTTTAGTAAGCCTTTTTCTTTCAGCTGCAATTAGAAGTGGATCGGTTGGAAGAACGAAAAATGCAAAACCTGAAGAAACTGATTGAGGCAACTCGAGTGAAGCTGGTTCAGTACTGGGACCAGTGCTTTTACAGCCAGGAGCAGAGACAAGCCTTTGCCCCTTTCCATGCTGGTGAGTACGGGGGTGAGGTCTTTGGTTGGTTTGTTTGGAGACAGGTCTTACTCTGTTGTCTGGTCTCAAATTCCTAGGCTCAAACAATCCCCCCCTTGCCTCCCAAAGTGTTGGGCCACCACACCCAGCCAGAAATGGGGTTTTCATGTGGCCTGCTCACTAGTTTTTAACAAGTCCAGACATTCCCCAGAAGTGTGCCAGCTTTTCAAGACATTGAGTCTAACTGCCATTTCTGTATGGAAGAGCATTTGCAAATATTATTGGGAAATATTGGCCTCTTGCTTTCTGAAGCAGTGTGTCACTTCAGTTTCTGTCAGGTGCTTCCTTCCTGCCAGGTGCAGTATCAAACCCTTCACAATATTATTCCACAGACTCCTTGTGTCAAGAGGTGAGGACACTAAAGCACATACATGCTGAGTAACTTAATCCAGAGACATACAGTAGGAAATGCCAGAGCCTCCGTGGGAGCCAAAAGGAGCTTGCCTCCTGGAGCCCAGTGGAATTCTAGTCTGAGCTGAACTAAGTGTAAAGATGAAGCTACCCCAACTAAATTCAACAGATGTTTTTGCACATTTTCTGTGATTCCCCCATCTACTGGCTGGGCAGGACAGAAAGGAAGAACATGAGCCACTGGCTGCGGTGGTGCATGCCCGTAGACCCAGCTACTCGGGAGGCTGAGGCTGGAGGATCTCTTGAGCCCAGGAGTTCTGGGCTGTAGTGTGCTATGCCGATCGGGTGTCCGCACTAAGTTCGGCATCAATCTGGTGACCTCCCAGGAGCAGGGGACCAGCAGGTTGCCTAAGGAGGGGTGAACCAGCTCAGGTCAGAAACTGAGCAGGTCAAAACTCCCGTGCTGAGCAGTAGTGAGATCGCGCCTGTGAATAGCCACTGCACTCCAGCCTGGG
>NW_022441816.1:4079-5072 GCF_009761245.1 Sapajus apella
AAAAAAAAAAAAGGAAGAATATGAAAGAAACCTGAGACAAGGCAAGAAAGATGATGCAGATTTTTGACATTATTTTAGTCTCTATCCTAGTCTCTTAGACTCCAGTCTCCCAGGCCGATTGTGACAAAGCTGGTTTTTATTAACCACTATCATCTATTGCACACACACGCCGGTTCCTGTATCATTTTACTATAAGGAAAAAAAAACCTATTTCCACCTTAGGGAATGGGAAAAATTGAATACTAAACACTAGAGGAATTGTTTGAAAATATTGGGCCTATATTTTGCAGAGGAGTACACAGAAAATCTTCTACAACTCCATGATGCTGAGATTGTGCAGTTAAGAAACTATTATGAAGCTCACAGGGAACTCTTTGAAGATGTCCGGAAGTGGGAAGAAAGCTGGAGGCTTTTCTTAGAGTTTGAGGTACTGCCCTAGTTTATGTGTTTTTGTTTCAGCTGTTTTTTTAGAGACGGAATCTTGCTCTGTCACTCAGGCTGGAGTGCAATGGCACGATCTCGGCTCACTGCAACCTCCGCCTCCCGGGTTCAAGCGATTCTCCTACCTCAGCCTCCCAAGTAGCTGGTCTTGAACTCCTAACCTCAGATGATCTGCCAGCTCAGACCCCCAAAGTGCTGGGATGATACGTGTGAGCCACCGTGCCTGGCAAACATTTTACATTTTTAACATCCATTTTAAGGGTAAATTTAGCAAAAACCAGATTATCTATAAATCTCCTCATTGTGCACATTGAAGCTGCATTGTTTGAGAATGCCGGCAGTCAGTGAGCAACTAAAGGTGCACCCATCAGATTTCTGAGTGCAGACCCTCCTCCTTGTGCCTTCACACACCTGTCTCCTGGAGAGACGTCATCGTCTGACATCCAAACCAATGAAGGAAGCCAGTGATGTTAAACATTAGAGCCTGTCTTTCTAGATTAAAAAGAAACAGTTTTCCTGCACCCCAGTGAATGATCTTGCCCGTGTGTGAGA
>NW_022441817.1:0-5072 GCF_009761245.1 Sapajus apella
ATTTTCGTTTGACTCTTGTGTTGCTGTATGATGCCTCCAGTACGAGGTGGAGACCTCCATGCCTCATCTCCTTCCTGCTGCCCTCCCTTGCCAGCCCTCTTCCACCCAGGGGGACAGCCCAGCAGCAACTCCATCCATGCTTGATAATCACCCACCTCCATACCCCACATCCAGCAAAGCTCCCTGAGTAACTCACAGCCACCAACCACCAGGGTGCTGAGCTTTCCTCTGTGTCCTTCCAGTGTCTTCAGATGACCAGTCCTGGGAAGAGGAAGAAGACCTGGAGGAGCAAAGCCTCTATGTAAGACTCCTTTTCTTTGTCTTCTAAAGAAATTTTGCTTTTGTGATTTATTCTCAATTAATTTTGATATGAAAATCTGAAAATGTACATTATGTAAAGCGTATGCAATTCTCTTTGTGGGGGTGAAGTTCAGTGGGAGTGTCTTCCCAACTAACATGCAATACACTGGGAGATTTTCAAATGGCAGCATCCATTATGGGCTGTAATGCAGAGGCAGTGTCCTCAACACATTTTCCTCCTTGGATTAAACATTGTGTGTTTGCCCATTAAATCCACTTTAAAGCTGAATTCTGTGAATAAATATCTTATCGTTCCATAAGCATCCTTATGGTTTTGGGGCTGTTGACCTAGGGCTCAGCCACTGTACCGCTTCTAGTTTTCTACCCTTGCCAAGGGAATAACAGCTCTATGTGAAGGGCACCGCAGAATCTCATCCTCATAATGTTTTCTTTTGTTTAATTTCAGAAACTATCACAGGACAGGGTGAGAAGTAAGTACCATGAAGTAACTCACTTCATGAAGGACCAACTTGCTGCTTGAGTGTATAGAAACTTGATTGTGGGATCCCGCTAGGAAGGAGGATTGGGGGTCTCCTGAGAGAAAGTGATTTGGCCAATGTAGATCTCCAGCCAGAGAGGCTGTAGGAAGGTTTGTCTACCCAGAGCAAAGACCAGGGAATGATGTGTGAGGCAGCGTGGCTTCAGCTGGAGGAAGAGGCGTGGGTGAGTCACTCTTTCTAATGACTTATCCTGATGTTTTTGTTTCTAAAGGCTGGATTCTGGGGAGTGACTTCAGGCTCACTGAAGAAGACCTCCAAGGTAGGGAACTACTTTCCAGGTAGGACCTGATGGGAAAGGGTTCCTGAGAGCCTTCAGGTTATTCCTGCTGCTTGAGGGGCTGAAGAAGGGAGTATGAAATCAGAAAGAAAATGAAAATGTGTGTGAGGTTTGGTTTGTTCTTTTCAAAGTTTATTGTCTTAAAGGTAGGAACTGTCTTTCTGGGCTATGAGGGTGCTGTGTTCATTAGAGATGATTTTTGCAGTATGCCCGCTCTTTTCTGCCCAGTGAAACATCAAAACCTTTGGTTTGGATTAATCAGCATTTCTTGGAATTATGCACAAGGGATGTAGGGCTGGGCATTGAGTGTCATCTGTAAAGGAAGGAAGGAATCTGTGGGAACATCTCTCTCACAGGCATTTACTTGAACTTAGAGAAAAAGTTCTGCTCTGTGCCAAGGGGAAATTGATACTCACTCTCTAAACTTTTAAGATTTGTTATAGCACATTTATGTTTCTGTCCTCTCTGTGGGTTTAAAGGGGTCTCCCAGGGGTCGATGGCGGAGTGAATGTTCACTCTGGGCTCACTGGTACATCTCGAGTCTCCTGGGAAGGCAGGGGAGAAGTCTGACCTTGATCACATTTGTAGCCTCCACTTCCCACCCCTACCACGGATTCTGAGATGCGGCTTCTTTCTCTCCAGTTCTCTAATTTTTGGGGAAACCAAGAGTTCCTTCCCACAGAAGATGGCATTACACTATTTCCTGTCTTCAAAAATTAGGCTTCCGTTGTTCTCTAAGTTGATATTTATAAGTTAAGTTCTGGACCTTTTATTCACAGATTGCTAAAAGTTGTGCAGAAAACTCCTATGATAAAATGTGCTGATAGCACATAATTCTGTCCATGCTATGGATGACATTTTTATCTTTGGAGGATCCTCAATTTATATAATAAGATACAAAACTAAGTGGGCACCCTGTATCCAGTCTGGGGCACTTCATTAAAGACCTGAGTTTGCTGCTCTCTGTCATTTGCTTTTTTTCATGACAGCTTTGAACCACCTAAATATTGCCAGCACCCTCTTTTGGAACGCTGACATCTGAGAGGGTGAGATGGCACAACTGCAGACATCCCTGTTCCTCTCTGAAATTTCCCTCCTCCTTTAACCTTCTCCCTTAAGCGACCTGCTGTGACTGCTAATGACTTATTTAGATTTCTCCAGGTCTGGACTATTATACATAGAATAAGTGAGTATGTGTTTCTCAGTGTCTGGCTTTTTCCCTCACATTATGATTTGAAATTCATTCATGTTCATAAGTGTAACTGTAGTTCTTCCATTTCCTTGCTGCATACCATTCCACTATAGTCACATATTACAGTTTATCCACTCTACTGTTGATTGACATCGAATTTTCTTTTTCTGTTTTAAATATGGATGGCTGTGAGAAGTAATGTTGCTTTGAGTATTTTTGTCAATGGTTTTGGAATACTACTGGCACTCATTTCTGTGAAGTAGATTGTTAGAAGGGAACATATCTTTTATTGTCATGAATAGTGCCAAATCTTTTTCAAAATGATGATGCTAATTCATGCTCCTGTAGCAGCATATGTGAGGAGACATTTCTCCAAATCCTTGTGAACTTAGTTTTATCTCTCCCTAAAAATTCCATCACTGTGGTTAGTCTTTCATTTGTATAGCATCTTACTTAAAATTTTTAACCAAAAATTTTGTTTTAATTTAATGATGCAGGCCAGTAGATTTGTGTATGCCCATCTGACCCCAGCCATGTAAGTAATCATTGATCAAAATGTCACTATGCCACAAGACTGTCCTCAATAACAACTGCTTAAGTTATTAAAATGAAAAGAATGACTGATACACATTTGAGTCTTGGATACTGCATGGTCACTTCTCTATGTTGTCTCCTTGAAGTATCACAATCACTTTGAGGCATTATTAGTTTGGTTCTATTCATGATACAGATGAGAAATGTGAGTCTCAGTTAAGTAAATTATTCACCAGACACACTCACAGCTGGATATCTCTAACACCAAAGGCTAATCTATAAACTAACATGCTGCACTGCCTGTAGCGGCGAAGTAGACTTGCCATATCAAACAGAATCACTTAGTCCTCAGTTGCACCATTCAGTAAGCATCAGCACAGCATGAAGTGTGCTCCCTGTTGTGTTGTGGGGACAAAACATCTATCCCAGGTCTCTGTGGCCGCCCGTTCTGTCCTGTCCAATGAAGCTCTGTTCTGTTCCATTGGTCTACATCTCTGTTTCGGTACCAGTACCATGCTGTTTTGATTACTATAGCAGTTGACTACATTTCTGATCAGGTTTACAATATTCATTGAGAGAAACAGAACATTGTGCAAACAATCCACAGCACGACGTGCCCCTCATAAAGCTTTGTTTCTGTGTTGCAGGTAGTGCCGGTGTTCCCTCTGAAATGTGACTCTGGTAAGTATTCTGGAATTATTGTCAAGAAAAAAAAAGCTGGTTTCAATGTGAAGTGCCGCCCTGATTCTGGATTTGTGATAGGAGTAAGAATAGAGAAAGTGTTTTTTAAAAACCTGAATTCCCCACGGAAAAATCATGGCCAAATTTTGAGGCAGCAACTGTGCTCCCTTTTGGGTGGCACTGAGTTGGGTGCTTGAGGATTGGGGGTGTCTCGTGTGAGGCTGCATCATGTGATGTGAATGTGGAGCTTCTGTGCAGGCAAGGCTGTGTGTGTTCTCAGGAGAGAGTTTCCATTTACACAGCCCATTCGCCAGTGTCCACTTCTAAAAAATAAAATCCAGCCCCACTCTACTCTGTCTGTACAGTGACTCCTCCACCCTCACCAGAGCCATCCCTGGGTCTGGTTTATTATCCACACTGTTCAGGTGGAGAACCTGAAGGGCCAATGGGTGGCCCATCTCCTGAGTTCCTGAATGAAAAAGTGAAAACACGAACCCAGGAGTGTGGGCCTGTGCTGACACTGGCAACTACTGGCATACTCTTAGTCAGGGGGTGTTTGCCACCACGCAGGGAGTCCAGCATTTTTGTATAAGCCCTAAGGAGATCCCAGACACTGCCCATCATTATAAAGTGGCCTCCGTGGTCACACAACCCAGGACTGTAACCCAGTTACAGACACATTTCCCTGCAGACTGGCGTAGTCATCAGTGTGAAAAGCACAAAGATCCACAGGTGTTTGGATCAGCTCACAGGTCCTTTTCTCTTTAATTTTTAAGTTCAGGGGAACCTGTGCAGGATGAGCAGGTTTGGTACATAAGTAAATGTGTGTCATGAGGGTTTGTGGCACAGGTTATTTCATTATCTACATATCAAACCTAATATCAGTTATTTTCCTGATCCTCCCCCTCCTCCCACCATCCACCCTCCTGTCGGCCCCAAGCTCACAAATTCTAAGAGGAGTGGGGGACCACACGGGCCAGTGCAACCCACTTCAGTTGTGAAGTTAATTTGCTCAGCAGCTGGCCAGAGCACATACTGCCATCTGAAAATGGTGAGGAGAGGGACAGGCAGGAACTCTGTGCAGCACTTAGTTGGTAGCCTGGTTTCCATCCCCTCATGGCAACTCGCTTGTGCATGTGGGTTAAAGACCCTCAACCCAAGCCTCCTCCATGAGGAGACTCTCACTGGTGGCCAGCTACTGCAGCGTATGGCCACCAGCCCAAGTGAAACAAAACGTTGCTTTAAAACAAGTTATGTATTCATAAAGTCCACTCATTGTTTTGTCATCTCTGATCTCTCTGTGGTTATGTCTTCCTATTAATTTCTGATATTAATTTTGTGATTTCCCTTTTTTCTTGATAAATCTCACTAATGACTTGTGTACTAGACTTTTCTTGAAAACAACTGTTGGCTTTCATCCACTGCTGAGTCATCATCCACAGCTGGGGCATCAGGGTCATCATCCACAGATGGAACATCATCCACAGAGGGGTCAACATCCACTGATGGGACATCATCCACTGCTGGG
>NW_022441818.1:0-5071 GCF_009761245.1 Sapajus apella
ATTTTCGTTTGACTCTTGTGTTGCTGTATGATGCCTCCAGTACGAGGCGGAGACCTCCATGCCTCATCTCCTTCCTGCTGCCCTCCCTTGCCAGCCCTCTTCCACCCAGGGGGACAGCCCAGCAGCAACTCCATCCATGCTTGATAATCACCCACCTCCATACCCCACATCCAGCAAAGCTCCCTGAGTAACTCACAGCCACCAACCACCAGGGTGCTGAGCTTTCCTCTGTGTCCTTCCAGTGTCTTCAGATGACCAGTCCTGGGAAGAGGAAGAAGACCTGGAGGAGCAAAGCCTCTATGTAAGACTCCTTTTCTTTGTCTTCTAAAGAAATTTTGCTTTTGTGATTTATTCTCAATTAATTTTGATATGAAAATCTGAAAATGTACATTATGTAAAGCGTATGCAATTCTCTTTGTGGGGGTGAAGTTCAGTGGGAGTGTCTTCCCAACTAACATGCAATACACTGGGAGATTTTCAAATGGCAGCATCCATTATGGGCTGTAATGCAGAGGCACTGTCCTCAACACATTTTCCTCCTTGGATTAAACATTGTGTGTTTGCCCATTAAATCCACTTTAAAGCTGAATTCTGTGAATAAATATCTTATCGTTCCATAAGCATCCTTATGGTTTTGGGGCTGTTGACCTAGGGCTCAGCCACTGAACCGCTTCTAGTTTTCTACCCTTGCCAAGGGAATAACAGCTCTATGTGAAGGGTACCGCAGAATCTCATCCTCATAATGTTTTCTTTTGTTTAATTTCAGAAACTATCCCAGGACAGGGTGAGAAGTAAGTACCATGAAGTAACTCACTTCATGAAGGACCAACTTGCTGCTTGAGTGTATAGAAACTTGATTGTGGGATCCCGCTAGGAAGGAAGATTGGGGGTCTCCTGAGAGAAAGTGATTTGGCCAATGTAGAACTCCAGCCAGAGAGGCTGTAGGAAGGTTTGTCTACCCAGAGCAAAGACCAGGGAATGATGTGTGAGGCAGCGTGGCTTCAGCTGGAGGAAGAGGCGTGGGTGAGTCACTCTTTCTAATGACTTATCTTGATGTTTTTGTTTCTAAAGGCTGGATTCTGGGGAGTGACTTCAGGCTCACTGAAGACGACCTCCAAGGTAGGGAACTACTTTCCAGGTAGGACCTGATGGGAAAGGGTTCCTGAGAGCCTTCAGGTTATTCCTGCTGCTTGAGGGGCTGAAGAAGGGAGTATGAAATCAGAAAGAAAATGAAAATGTGTGTGAGGTTTGGTTTGTTCTTTTCAAAGTTTATTGTCTTAAAGGTAGGAACTGTCTTTCTGGGCTATGAGGGTGCTGTGTTCATTAGAGATGATTTTTGCAGTATGCCCGCTCTTTTCTGCCCAGTGAAACATCAAAACCTTTGGTTTGGATTAATCAGCATTTCTTGGCATTATGCACAAGGGTTGTAGGGCTGGGCATTGAGTGTCATCTGTAAAGGAAGGAAGGAATCTGTGGGAACATCTCTCTCACAGGCATTTACTTGAACTTAGAGAAAAAGTTCTGCTCTGTGCCAAGGGGAAATTGATACTCACTCTCTAAACTTTTAAGATTTGTTATAGCACATTTATGTTTCTGTCCTCTCTGTGGGTTTAAAGGGGTCTCCCAGGGGTCGATGGCGGAGTGAATGTTCACTCTGGGCTCACTGGTACATCTCGAGTCTCCTGGGAAGGCAGGGGAGAAGTCTGACCTTGATCACATTTGTAGCCTCCACTTCCCACCCCTACCACGGATTCTGAGATGCGGCTTCTTTCTCTCCAGTTCTCTAATTTTTGGGGAAACCAAGAGTTCCTTCCCACAGAAGATGGCATTACACTATTTCCTGTCTTCAAAAATTAGGCTTCCGTTGTTCTCTAAGTTGATATTTATAAGTTAAGTTCTGGACCTTTTATTCACAGATTGCTAAAAGTTGTGCAGAAAACTCCTATGATAAAATGTGCTGATAGCACATAATTCTGTCCATGCTATGGATGACATTTTTATATTTGGAGGATCCTCAATTTATATAATAAGATACAAAACTAAGTGGGCACCCTCTATCCAGTCTGGGGCACTTCATTAAAGACCTGAGTTTGCTGCTCTCTGTCATTTGCTTTTTTTCATGACAGCTTTGAACCACCTAAATATTGCCAGCACCCTCTTTTGGAACGCTGACATCTGAGAGGGTGAGATGGCACAACTGCAGACATCCCTGTTCCTCTCTGAAATTTCCCTCCTCCTTTAACCTTCTCCCTTAAGCGACCTGCTGTGACTGCTAATGACTTATTTAGATTTCTCCAGGTCTGGACTATTATACATAGAATAAGTGAATATGTGTTTCTCAGTGTCTGGCTTTTTCCCTCACATTATGATTTGAAATTATTCATGTTCATAAGTGTAACTGTAGTTCTTCCATTTCCTTGCTGCATACCATTCCACTATAGTCACATATTACAGTTTATCCACTCTACTGTTGATTGACATCGAATTTTCTTTTTCTGTTTTAAATATGGATGGCTGTGAGAAGTAATGTTGCTTTGAGTATTTTTGTCAATGGTTTTGGAATACTACTGGCACTCATTTCTGTGAAGTAGATTGTTAGAAGGGAACATATCTTTTATTGTCATGAATAGTGCCAAATCTTTTTCAAAATGATGATGCTAATTCATGCTCCTGTAGCAGCATATGTGAGGAGACATTTCTCCAAATCCTTGTGAACTTAGTTTTATCTCTCCCTAAAAATTCCATCACTGTGGTTAGTCTTTCATTTGTATAGCATCTTACTTAAAATTTTTAACCAAAAATTTTGTTTTAATTTAATGATGCAGGCCAGTAGATTTGTGTATGCCCATCTGACCCCAGCCATGTAAGTAATCATTGATCAAAATGTCACTATGCCACAAGACTGTCCTGAATAACAACTGCTTAAGTTATTAAAATGAAAAGGATGACTGATACACATTTGAGTCTTGGATACTGCGTGGTCACTTCTCTATGTTGCCTCCTTGAAGTATCACAATCACTTTGAGGCATTATTAGTTTGGTTCTATTCATGATACAGATGAGAAATGTGAGTCTCAGTTAAGTAAATTATTCACCAGACACACTCACAGCTGGATATCTCTAACACCAAAGGCTAATCTATAAACTAACATGCTGCACTGCCTGTAGCGGCGAAGTAGACTTGCCGTATCAAACAGAATCACTTAGTCCTCAGTTGCACCATTCAGTAAGCATCAGCACAGCATGAAGTGTGCTCCCTGTTGTGTTGTGGGGACAAAACATCTATCCCAGGTCTCTGTGGCCGCCCGTTCTGTCCTGTCCAATGAAGCTCTGTTCTGTTCCATTGGTCTACATCTCTGTTTCGGTACCAGTACCATGCTGTTTTGATTACTATAGCAGTTGACTACATTTCTGATCAGGTTTACAATATTCATTGAGAGAAACAGAACATTGTGCAAACAATCCACAGCACGACGTGCCCCTCATAAAGCTTTGTTTCTGTGTTGCAGGTAGTGCCGGTGTTCCCTCTGAAATGTGACTCTGGTAAGTATTCTGGAATTATTGTCAAGAAAAAAAAAGCTGGTTTCAATGTGAAGTGCCGCCCTGATTCTGGATTTGTGATAGGAGTAAGAATAGAGAAAGTGTTTTTTAAAAACCTGAATTCCCCACGGAAAAATCATGGCCAAATTTTGAGGCAGCAACTGTGCTCCCTTTTGGGTGGCACTGAGTTGGGTGCTTGAGGATTGGGGGTGTCTCGTGTGAGGCTGCATCATGTGATGTGAATGTGGAGCTTCTGTGCAGGCAAGGCTGTGTGTGTTCTCAGGAGAGAGTTTCCATTTACACAGCCCATTCGCCAGTGTCCACTTCTAAAAAATAAAATCCAGCCCCACTCTACTCTGTCTGTACAGTGACTCCTCCACCCTCACCAGAGCCATCCCTGGGTCTGGTTTATTATCCACACTGTTCAGGTGGAGAACCTGAAGGGCCAATGGGTGGCCCATCTCCTGAGTTCCTGAATGAAAAAGTGAAAACACGAACCCAGGAGTGTGGGCCTGTGCTGACACTGGCAACTACTGGCATACTCTTAGTCAGGGGGTGTTTGCCACCACGCAGGGAGTCCAGCATTTTTGTATAAGCCCTAAGGAGATCCCAGACACTGCCCATCATTATAAAGTGGCCTCCGTGGTCACACAACCCAGGACTGTAACCCAGTTACAGACACATTTCCCTGCAGACTGGCGTAGTCATCAGTGTGAAAAGCACAAAGATCCACAGGTGTTTGGATCAGCTCACAGGTCCTTTTCTCTTTAATTTTTAAGTTCAGGGGAACCTGTGCAGGATGAGCAGGTTTGGTACATAAGTAAATGTGTGTCATGAGGGTTTGTGGCACAGGTTATTTCATTATCTACATATCAAACCTAATATCAGTTATTTTCCTGATCCTCCCCCTCCTCCCACCATCCACCCTCCTGTCGGCCCCAAGCTCACAAATTCTAAGAGGAGTGGGGGACCACACGGGCCAGTGCAACCCACTTCAGTTGTGAAGTTAATTTGCTCAGCAGCTGGCCAGAGCACATACTGCCATCTGAAAATGGTGAGGAGAGGGACAGGCAGGAACTCTGTGCAGCACTTAGTTGGTAGCCTGGTTTCCATCCCCTCATGGCAACTCGCTTGTGCATGTGGGTTAAAGACCCTCAACCCAAGCCTCCTCCATGAGGAGACTCTCACTGGTGGCCAGCTACTGCAGCGTATGGCCACCAGCCCAAGTGAAACAAAACGTTGCTTTAAAACAAGTTATGTATTCATAAAGTCCACTCATTGTTTTGTCATCTCTGATCTCTCTGTGGTTATGTCTTCCTATTAATTTCTGATATTAATTTTGTGATTTCCCTTTTTTCTTGATAAATCTCACTAATGACTTGTGTACTAGACTTTTCTTGAAAACAACTGTTGGCTTTCATCCACTGCTGAGTCATCATCCACAGCTGGGGCATCAGGGTCATCATCCACAGATGGAACATCATCCACAGAGGGGTCAACATCCACTGATGGGACATCATCCACTGCTGGG
>NW_022441819.1:0-5068 GCF_009761245.1 Sapajus apella
ACACCTGGTCCCCAGTGAACCTTTAAGAGGGAAATCTTCAGTCCTGTGTGAGAGTTGATGAGATGTGTTCAGAAGGCAGGTCACTGATACTTGGGGCCTCTTTAGGTTCATAGCCCAAAGTCCTTCCTGTGTCTTCTTGAGAAGGCCTCCTGTCATCTGAGCCACTCTGGAACTTCTCAGGGCTCCCAGATCCATCCTTCAGCATTCCCTGTGGTTTGAGGAACAGAACTACTTTTCCTTCCTTCCGCTCCCCTTTCTGCCTTTCCTGGCCTATACCACACTAACTTCTGTCTGTTCAGACAGGTATCATAAAAGCAGCTTTTAACCTGGACTTCACAGATCCCTAGAAGCTCCAAGGATGGGCTTCAAGAAACCCTGAACTCTGGGGCTATATTTTACATCAGTACCTTAACCCAGGATGTCACTTCTCCATACCTTCTCCTACATATCACGTTCCCTGTGAAATGTCCCTGCTCCCCGCCCCTCCTTAACACTAACTCTGCTCAAAATTCCTCTGAATTTCTTCACTACACAATTTCAGCCCTTCTCCAACTAGCCAAGCAACCCCTAGGAACCCCAATGTAGATATCTGGGTAGAGATGTAGAAAGAACTACTTGTCTTTGAGCAATGGATGTGTCTGACTACACCGATGGCAGTCACATATGCATTCAGGTATTGTCTACTTTCCTAGGAATTCCTGAGTCATGTGAGAGGGTTCTTGCTTCCTCCATTATAATGTAAGACTTGGTCAATCCAACAGACTATGGAGCCTGGGCAATTGTTGCTGACTGATGAGAACTTAGGAAATGTGAACTGATGTGGCCCCAAATAAATAAGAAGGATAAGATAAAACCTCTGAGTTTAGTGTTTTTCTATTATACTTGATATTTGGAACTAGTGTTAAAAAAAAAAAAAAAAAAAAAAGTAGACCATGGAGGAAAACCATAGAACTGGAGGAGAAATTTTCCCAACTCTTCAGCCCTGTGGATAACCTCTGCTAACCTCAATTGTAAATAGTTCAGTGTTTGGCACTAAACTTGCTCCTTCTACAGGACCCACTATATTAAGAAGGGGAAGTTAAAAGAATTTTTTTAAACAATAAATGTTTGTCGAATTGAATTTCACATGAAAAGCACAATGCTTAATTCTATAGCTTCTTTGAACTCAGATTTATTGCAAGAAGGAAATTTTCAACCCAGCAATATTTGTCCTATTTACTTTGGAGCCTTTGAAACCACAGTTCCGGTTTTAACATATTTGTTAAGCGAGTGTGGCTGATAAACTTGTTAAAGCATTCAGCTACTAACAGAGAAAAACCAATACACAAAGTGATATCTTATCAACAATGCTCATTCTGTTCACCACTGTTCTGAAGTTGGAAAAAGACTGGAATGCTGGGTTTACATGAACAAAGAGGAGATGGCTGGACAGAGGCATTTCACTGCAGACTAACAACAATCCATAGCAGAACACTAGGAAACCCATAGAGGAATAATAAGATAATTGACATGCATTAAGGACTGACATTAGCAACATCAAATCCTGAAAAAAAAATTGTTAAAAAGTATTTTTCACTAAAAACCAATGATTTAGCACCAGAGTAAATCTCTTTGTCCCTTAGCAATATTTTAAACTATTCTGAATTTCCAAGGAAATGAATGGAGCCTTGTGTTTCTGGTGATAATGCTTTTTGTTCTCCACTCAGCCACAGCAGTCAAACATGCCCCTGTTTGCAACACTTTACATAGCTATCAATAATTGATTTCTGGGTTTGTTCTGGAAATTATTGCATTCACACGTGTAGTTTCCCCCTTTTTGAAATTTGCTTTGCCAACAAAAGAGGAGGTGGGCGATAAGGGCAGGGAGATAAGGAGAAATAAGTTAATAAATGTTCTCTATAAACCATCTAAGCTATATAAATTCAGCTCCTCTGAGAAACAGACACTATGATGAGATTAACTGTGCAAGTTTTTATTGGGGAAATGCATATGTGAGAAAAATAGGAAGGAAGCCTTGTATGGCTAGGACAGTTGTCAAGTCACAATGCAGATCTGAGAGAAGTTAAGGGGAAGCATTCTAGACTGGCTTGTCTAAGGCTGTCTTGTCTAAAGAAGGTTCAGCACAGCCACTGGCAAGCCAAAGGCGGCCATATAGGCTGGGTGTGGTGGCTCACACCTGTAATCCCAGCACTTTGGGAGGCTGAGGTGAGTGGATCACCTGAGATCAGGAGTTTGAGACCAGCTGGCTAACATGGTGAAACCCCATCTCTACTAAGAATACAAAAATTAGCCAGAAGTGGTGGTGGGCACCTGTAATCCCAGCTACTCGAGAGACTGAGGCAGGAGAATCACTTGAACCTGGGAGGGACGTTGCAGTGAGCCGAGATCGCAGCACTGTACTCCAGCCTGGGAGACAGAGTGAGACTCCATCTAAAAAAAAAAAAAAGTCAGTCATAGGGTAATCCTGCATCTCTCAAGAGTGGGTCTACCTTAGTACTCTTGCCACATGCAATCTGGCTGGGAGCAGCCTGTGGATAGAGTGGTCTTGGCATAAAATCAGTGATATATTTTATAGTGCAGCAGCAACAGCTAGGACCCCGCTCAGTTATGCTCTCTCTAGTTGGAGGTCTGTGAGGCGCATTCTCACAGCTGCCACAGTGCACCCCTTGAGCTGCACAGATTTACTTCTGCATATAGGTTCCAGAAACCTTTCTTCCTGGGAGGAACTAACAAGAAGGAAGTTACTGAGATGAACTACAGTCCCTGTCACTATAGTTGATCTTGGGCTATAACTCATCTTGTTTCTTCTCAATATTCATTCTAAATTCCCTTCACCCTCAGAAGGTACCTCATCAGATGTTGGTAGTTCAGCTGGTTGTGCAGCTCACCTCCCTAAGGTGCAAATACTTGATGGTCATAACTTTCTCAGTTCAGGGTTGCTGCACATGCCTGCTCACAGTTACAGTGGGGCAAAGGAGTACCAAGAGGCCCAAAGTGGATCTCGTAGGTACCGTCTCTATTCCTGCCTACTGCTCTTGTGTGACAGCAGCCTTATCTCCTCTTGTCAATCAGGGTTAATTACTTTTACCCATGTAAATACCTTTTACTTGCTGGTCCAGATCACAGGAGTCCAAAGTGCCCTGCAGTAGTCTGTAATAAGGGGGACCCTTGCAGTATCACCTTGCAAGAATCTTCTCTATTTGGGACAAGAACCTCCAACACTGAAGAGCTCAGAGTTTCAGGAACAAGAAACACAAAATCCCCTAACAGATCGTTAGGAGTGAGAGTTAGTGGGGCCACTCCTATTTATACCTCCTTAATATCTGTATCCTTCCTACTGGGAACAGAGCACCCAATACACATCTCTGGATAGACACAAATATGTTATGTTCTGAAGGATGCCACCCCACTCTTTCAGAGTGTTTCTTCCAAGTAAGCACTTTAGTTGTACCTTTAGAAGACCATTCCAGAAAGCTGCCTCTAGGAGGTGTGATATATGATACAACCAGTGGATCCCATGGTCATGGGCCCACTCCTGCACATCCATCACATAAAGTGCTGGTCAAATTCTATGCTTTCCATGCCTGTGGACCAGGCATTTCATAACACTCAGATAGTGCTGTAGCTGAGATATTACAGGAAGGAAAGGAAAATTCATACCAGGAATTTTCATTTCTGTGGGCGTGAACCATTGGCTCTTTTAAGGTGTGATGGTTAATTTTATATGCGAATTTGCCTGGGCTGAGGGATACCCAGATAGCTGGTAAAATATTATTTCCAGGTGTGTCTGTGAGAGTGGTTCCAGAAGAAATTCATTTGAATCAGTAGACTGATTAAAGAAGATCCACCCTCACCAATGTGGGTGGGCATCATCCAATCTGTTAAGGGCCTAAATAGAACAAAAAGGCTAAGGAAGGTGACTTCCCTTTCTCTCTCTCTCTCTCTCTCTCTCTCTCTCTCTCTCTCTGTGTGTCTTTCTCTTTCTCTCTCTTTTTCTCTCTCTCTGTTTGTGAACTGGGACATCTATCTTCTCCTGCTTTCAGACATTGGAGCTCCTGGTTTGGGGCCTTCAGACTCCAGGACTAACTCCAGGCTCTCCCCTAACCATCCCCCAACACCACCCTCCAACCCCACACACACACACAGCCCTCAGGCCTTCAGACCTGGACTGAATTACACCACCAGCTTTCCTGGTCTTCAGCATGCAGATGGCAGATCATGGCACTTTTTGGTCTCCATAATTGGGTGAGCCAATTCCCATAACAAACCTCCTCTTATATATCTACATCTATTCCATTGGTTCTGTGTCTCTGGAGAATCCCAATTAATACACAATAGAAGGAGTGTGATGTGGTCAACCAACTTGGCACCAAGTAGCCACTTGGTCCCCTGAGTAAATAATGCCATATCAGAGACTTAATGTTGACTTCTGTTGCTGACAAGTCGGGCATTCAGAGGCAGTGGTAGTTAGTTTGGTCCTAGTAAGTGGGAGCCTATTCTGTTAGGCCAATACATGGCCTCTCTCTTTGCCATGATAGCCCTTCCATTTATGTTCCCATCATGCAAATTTTGGGGTAGTGACCAATTGCTAGATTGTTAGCAGTACCCCCGTGTGAGATGTCTCACTGTTGTTTTATTTGCATTTCTCTGATAATTCATGAGTTGAAGTATCACTTCATCAAAAGTTAGCTTTTTGGTTTCCTCTTCTGTGAATTGCCTTTTCATGCACTTCGCTCATCTTTCTGTTGGATTCTCTGCCCTTTTTATTGTAAATCTACAATTTCCTTATAAAATCTAGATATTAGTCTCCTCTTGGTTTTAAATACTGAAACTATCGTCTCCCAATATGTCATCTGGTTTGTTTTTCTATTTAACAGATATTCTGATTTTGATGAAATAAATACAGGAGTTATTTTGTTGAATAATTTGTGTCTTGAGGATCTTTTTGAAAAAGACCTTCCTCACTCCTAAATTACAAAAATATTCTCCTACATTTTTTATTTTTTCTGTTTAATTTTTTTTTTTTTTTTTTTTTTTTTTTTGAGACAGAGTCTCACTCTGTCACCCA
>NW_022441820.1:0-5067 GCF_009761245.1 Sapajus apella
CTTTCTTATAAATAAGTGCCATTTTGGGAAAAACACACACACTTCCAAAATAATGGGTTCACATATTAAGGTCTAGAAATGGTTCAAGTTGCCGCTGAGACATTCAAATGTGGGTTCAAAGTGTGGTGTGTGTCCTGGGGGAGCCTGTTACCCAGTGGGGGAACCTCTGTCAACTCGGAGTTCAGGGGTCTGTTGGGGACAGATGGCTTCTAACAGGATTACGGCTTGAACCCTCAGCTTCTACAATTGTGTTGTCCATGTGTCTGTCGTCTATTTGCTCTTTCTCATACTAGGTCAGGAATTAGGCTATTAAATAGCATCCTTCATGCACATGCAAATAACTGAGGTGAATATGGAGATCTCTGTGCCTTGAGAGCATCACCCAACAACCACACCCTCCTCAGAGAGGCCCGTAGAGCACAGCTCCTCACCGTGGACTGGACCTGGAGGATCCTCTTCTTGGTAGCAGCGGCAACAGGTTAGGGGGTCCCCAGTCCCAGGACTGAGGGAGAAACCAGGCCAGTCAAGTGAGACTTCACCCACGCCTGTCTCCCCTCCACAGGTGCCCACGCCCAGGTGCAGCTGGTGCAATCTGGGGCTGGGGTGAAGCGGCCTGGGGCCTCAGTGAAGGTCTCCTGCAAGGCTTCTGGATACACCTTTTCCACCTAGGGTATGCATTGGGTGTGACAGGCCCCTGGATAGGTGCTTGAGTGGATGGGATGGATCAGCAGCAACACTGGGGAGCACTGTTGCTGGGTGTAAACCGAGTTTGAGGAGAAGTGCGTGTGTGCCAGGAACCCTGCACATGTAACGAGCAGGATCCATGGTGAACCTCTGTCTCAGAGCCTCTTCCCAGGTTTGAGTGTCCTGCTCAGGTGTCAGATGACACAAACCCATTCCTCCTCTGAAAGAGCATCCTTCTGCTGAGTGTCAATGCATCCATTCCCACCCCCGGGGCAGGAAGGCAGGTGACAGAAACAAGCAGGTTTGCGGGACAGAGAGGGAGGAAAAGGGATAGGAACCAAGGAAACACCTTGTTTCCAGGACGTATAGTCTAAAGTCCCACTGCACATTTTGGAGTCCCAGCTGAAGCTGGAGATTCTCCATTGTGAACTTTCCTTGCACAAGATGGTTCTTGGGGTGTGAGGATTGGGGGAAATGCTGAAGGAGTTCTCCTCTTTGCTAAGCCCAGGGTTCTCACCCTCTGTGGTACGTGGTGTTTTCCCTGCCCGGTTGAGTCACCCCTGCTGATCTCCTACCTGTTGCTCCCCAGGTTTTGCTTCTTTGTTCATATTCTTATCCTTTTCTGGATTTCTCTTCATGGAGGTCCCTTGGTAGCCTTGAATGACAGCATAACCTAGGTCACCACATCTTAGCAGGTCTGAGGACTCTTTTTGTACCACTGTAAACACACACACACACACACACACACACACACACACACACACACCAGATCCCCACATCCCCTTTCAATTCCTTACAGGAAAACACACAACTGTCTTGGAGGAATTGTTTGCATGGGCTATGGGAGCGACAATGAGGCATCACTCTTCTCTGAGGATACAGGATCTCCATGTCCAAAGAGAAGAAAGGCTGCAGGTGCACAGGAGCCCAGTATTTCAGGATCTGGGACAGGAATCACAGAAGATCAAGTACAGCAGGACTGGCCAAGAGCAACAAAGCACTGATGGCAGATTTGAGTGAGGAGGACAAGGTGAGGCTTGATCTTATGTCTTTTCTCCTTCTTTCTGTTGATGTGATGTGTCACACTGATTGATTTGCATACGCTAGACCATCCTTGCTTCACTGGGATAAACTGTACTTGGTAACGGTGAATGATTTTTAATGTGTTGTTGAATTGGGTTTGCTAAGATTTTCTTGTGGATTTTTGCATCTACATTCATCAAAGATATTGGCCTGTAGGTTTTTTTTACTTCCTTGTCTGGTTTTCTTATCAGGGTAGTACTGGTCCCATACGGCAAGTTTGGAAGTATTCCCTCCCTCTCTATTTTTTTGAATATTTTGAGCAGTGTATGTATTGTTTCTTCTTTAAATGTTTGTGATAATTCAGCAGTAAAGCCATCGAATCTTGGGGTCTTTGAGGGGAGAGCTTTAATTACAGCTTTAAATTTGTGACTTGTCTTTGTCTCTTCAGGGGTTGGTTTCCTGCTGGGAAACACCAGAGTCAAAGGTGATCTTGGGTCGAGGCTTTGTGCAGACAATATTGTGGCATCAGCCACTTCTATGCGTTTGATGGAATGGAAACAGAGGCTGAGTGTGGAAAAGGAATGACTACTGGCCTAAAAGAAGGTGACCCTCCAGAAGTGTCTCTGGTCTCAAGGTGGTATCAGGCTGCAGCAATTTGGCTAAAGGAATGGGTGGTGGGAAGGGAGTACAGAGTTTGCTCCTAATCTGGGGCAATACGGCTGCATGGATTCCTTCCAGCTCTCCAAATTGAGCTCAGGGTTTGCAAGCACTGAGGAATTATTTTGTAGAAAGGATTGATGATATGTGTGATTGCCATGGGCCTCCTGTGGTTATTTTATTTAACTTTACTCAACAGGGGTAATCTCATGTGATTCTGGGTCTGTGTGAGCCTTTCAGTATGAAGCTGCAGAGACACGGTGCTTTCACACAGCCCTACTGGGCTTCTAATAACCACAGGGACCTCTCCTCTCCCCTGCTTCCCCCTAGGTCTCTCCTTTCAACTATCCAGTCTAGTCTTAGCTGTTTATTCCATGCTGTGGTTCTGTCATATGGGATAGACAAATGTCAGGCATATCTATTCAGCTGCCATGCTGAGGCATGGACACTGGATATTACTAGCCATCTCCAAAAACTGTCATCCTCTATGTATCACCGAAATGTGGCGTGTCAATCTGTATCTTGTCAACCCTGAATAACAGACACAAAGAGACTCTAAAACATGATATTTGCTCCAGGATGTGTATTGCAATTGAAATGTGTGTGGGTGCATTCAGGCTGGTAAAGGCAATTAAAGTATTAAGGAAAAATGGGGAGGGTTACAGCGGCTGTTTTGAGGCAATTATCCTGGGCAGGAAGGATCAGTCACAGGGTTGACATTGCTGTGAGTTTGAACAGGCAGTTGCTGGGCAGATACACTTGGAGAAGTAATTGTTTGAAGGCTGTGGTGGCCTCTGTGTAAGGTTGTGGCTGTGCAGAGTCTACTTTTGACAGTTCTTGCTCTCAGGACTATGTGTGTTAGACCCTCTGTCATGGCCTTCCACAGCTTCATTCATTAGGATTTCAACACAAGTGGCTCCATTTTGATTCTGATACATTTCACAAGCTCTTTCTAACACTACTTCTGAAATAGATGACTCTGACAGTTTGCATAGAACAGGGTTAATTCCACATCCACATCCCATTTTGTTCAAGTAAGTTTATCCCTTCACTATTAATGGCCAATTGCTTTCCCAGATGAGTCTACACACCACACAGTGGAGGTTCCTGAGCAAATGGGGAGAGAACTAAGTCCCATCAGCCTCTCCCATGTGGCTGCAGGAGCCAAAACCTGAGCCCCACCTGTGCTCAAAGAAAATGCCTTGAGCCCTGGAATGTAGACCACAGAGACCATCTGTTTCTTCTTCAGGAAGCAGGAAAAGCAAATATAAAGGCAAAAAGAAAGACTGCAAAGAAAGAAAATGAAATAGAATCAAAAGAAGCCCCAGATCACTGCTGATGCTGATTGGATTTAGTGTCAGGAGAAGAATCAGACGTGAAACTTGTGAGGTTCTACATGACACTGACCCTGGCCCAGCCTCTCTGTTGGCTGTGATCTAACTGCTTAAGGACTGTTCTAGTACCAGAATCTCCCTGAGGTTTCTGTCCTGGGTCCAATTGGAGAAGACTCACCAGGCACCACTCAGTTTCCTCAGGACTCTGATGCTGGTGACCACGGTTGAGGACTTTTCATCTCTGTAAGCAACATCTGCATTTTCTGCATGTGAGAATAGGTCCTCATATTAAAATGATCTTTTTAAATTTATGTCTAGAGGGATAGCATTAAGAAAAATACCTAAGTTAGATGACGAGGTGACAGATGCAGCAAGTCACCATAGCACGTGTATACCTAAGTAACAAACCCACATGGTCTGCACATGTCCCCCAGTACTTAAAGTATAATTCAAAAAAAATAAAATATGAAGAGATGATAATAGTAAACACAGAATTCTAAACTTAGAAAGTTTCACTAGAGAAACTATCAGAAGAAGATAAAGACCCACATCCCAACAGGAAATCAGCCTCCATCTGCACCTGCCTCTGGGGTCGACTCTGACCAGTGGCTCCTGAGCGCCCCCTGCGGCTGATTTCGCTACAGTGTTCCTGCAGAAGATTTGAGTCTGGGCTCACACTGACTTTCCCTCACTGTGTCACTCTTACAGTAATACACGGCCATGTCCTCGGCTCTCAGGCTGTTCATTTGCAGAAACAGTGAGTTCTTGGCGTTATCTCTGGAGATGGTGAATCGGCCCTTCACGGAGTCTGCACAGTATGTGCTACCAGCAGTACCAATAGTTGAGACCCACTCCAGTCACTTCCCTGGAGCCTGACGAACCCAGTGCATGCTATAGCTACTGAAGTTGAATCCAGAGGCTGCGCAGGAGAGTCTCAGAGACCCCCCAGGCTGAACCAAGCCTCCCCCAGACTCCACCAGCCGCACCTCACACTGGACACCTGCAAACAAAAAGACACCCTTGTCAGAAACTGTTACACATATTTACTGTTTATCTCAGTAATGTCCATTCACTCTCATTTTGCTATTTCTCCATGAATTACCTTTCAAAATAACAACAGGTAAAACCAAGCTCAGCACAAGCTCCATGGTGAGTTCAGTCTCTGTGTTCAGTTGTGATCACCAAATGCAAACACCTGAAAATCCCAGGACTGGGCTCCTCTTCCAGAGCTTCAGGGTCAGGGCTGGGCTGGTTTTCATCAGCAGAGAGAGGGCTCTATTTGCATGTCTCCTGCTATATAGCAAGATCTGTGGTGAGAGGCGTGAGGAGAGAGTGGGGCTCAGAGCACAGGACAGTGTCCTGCGGGAGA
>NW_022441821.1:0-5067 GCF_009761245.1 Sapajus apella
AATAGAGAATCCAAAAATGATCTGTCATATTTATGGTCAACTGATGTCCAATCAAGGTTTTAAGTCAATTCAGTGAGGAGAAAAGGTAGTTTTAACAGATTGTGCTTAGAATGACTAAAACTTTGTACAGGGCAAACCAAACCTCAACTCTACCATACTGCACATATGAAAACTAATTTCTCATGACTCAGGACCTAAATATAAAAGCTAAACTTATACATCTTCCAGAAGAAAATGTAGTAAAATATATTTTTTTCCTTTTTTTTTGGAATGCAGTGGTTTGATCTCGACTCACTGCAAACTCTACCTCCTTAGTTCAGGCTCTTCTCCTGCCTCAGCATCCTGAGTAGCTGGGATTACAGACACACACCACCATGCCCAGCTAAATTTTTGAATTTTTAGTAGAGACGGTGTTTTCCCACGTTGGCCAGGCTGGTCTCGAACTTCTGACTTCAAGTGATCCACACACCTTGGACTCCCAATGTGCTGGGATTAAAATATTTTTATAACATTGATGCAGGCAGAGATTTTTTTTTTTTTTGACAGGAACCAAAGAGCACTGAACATAAAAGAAAAAAGTGCTAAACTGGATTTAATCGAAGTTTCAAATGTCTGCTCATGAAAAGATATTACAGTAGCTCCCCCTTATCTGTGGTTTCACCTTCTGCAGCTTGGGTTACCCTTGGTTAACTGATCTGCTGTGGTTGAAAAATATTAAGTGGAAAATTCCAGACATAAACAACTCATAATTCTCCAATTGCATGTTGTTCTGAGTAGCGTGATAAAATCTCACACCATCCCAGTCCATCCTGCAAGAGACGTGAATCACTCCTTTGTCCAGCATATCCAAGCTGTCTCTACTACCTGCTGGTTAGTCACTGCTGTCATCTACTCCTGATGTTGTCATGGCTCCACGATGACCAGGATCACCTGAAGCACATAATCCTCTTTCTGACTTTTTCTCAGAAGGGCAACAGCAGCCAAACGCTATGTCACAATGCCCATACCATTCATCTTGATCTCATCACACAGGCATTTTACCATCTGACATTATCACAAGAAGAACATGGCGGCTCAAGCCTGTGATCCCAGCACTTTGGGAGGCTGAGTGTGGGGACTGCTTGAGACCAGGAGTTTGAGACCAACTTGGGCAACATAACAAGACCCCATCTCTACAAATTTTTTTTTAAAACTTAAGAAGGAGGAGTACAGTACAATAAGATATATTGACAGGGAAATCACATTCATATAAAATGTTTTAGAGTATATTGTTAAGATTGTTCTATTTTGTCATTAGTTATTGTAATATCTTACTGCACTTAACTTGTAAATTTAACTTTATTACAACTATGTATAGGAAAAAAAATAGTATATACACGTTTGGTACTATGCACAGTTTAAGGCACCTAATGAAAGTCACGTGACATATGCCCCTTGGATAAGGAGGGGTTATTGTATTAATAAATGAAATGTAGGCCAGGCACAGTGGCTCACACCTATAATCCCAGCACTTTGGGAGGCCGAGGCGGGCGGACCACAAGGTCAGGAGATCGAGATCATCCTGGCCAACCCGGTGAAAACCTGTCTTTACTAAAAACACAAAAGTTAGCTAGGGGTGGTGGTGCACACCTGTTGTCCCAGCTACTTGGGAGGCTGAGACAGGAGAAACACTTGAACCCAGGAGGCAGAGGTTGCAGTGAGCCGGGATTGTGCCACTGCACTTCAGCCTGGTGACAGAGCAAGACTTCTTCTCAAAAAAATAAATAAATAAAATGTAAGTCACAGAGTGGGAAAAATTATTTGCCAAGGGACTACTTATGGTAATAGAAATGTTTTATACTTTATAATGGGGTATGTGTTTTACTGCTGTTTATAATTGTCAAAATTCATCATACTGAACCCTCAAGAACTTTACATTTTATAGTATTTGAATTATACCTCACTTTATTAAAAAGTAAAAAATCAGGTGGTACAGGCTGAGATAAGAAGGAGGCTGAAGAAAATAAAGAAAAAATACAACAAATTAAAATAACCCCTAGCAGAATGAAAATCCATAATGTAATTCTTCCCTCCAAAAATTGACCTAATACCACCATTAATAGTGATAAAATTCTGTGGATAAAAATATATGTATAAGAAAATTCATTTGAAAGTCAGGTTAAGAAAAAAGATAAAACAAAATATGTAAAGTTAGAAATCTCAAAGATAGGATATTTACAGAATTAAAGGGCACTAAAATATAAAAAAATGGAAAGTATACACTTACGTTAATACATTTAAAATCCAAAAGTAATGAGTGATTTCTGAAATGAATGTATAATTGAATCCACTAAAAAAGATCACTTGTGTAAATTAATAAACATGTCATAAACTAAACATTGTTAAGGATTGCCCTAAACTGTTTTAAGTTTTGTAAGATTTCATAGAAATATGTGTTCTAATACTCAAACATGGTTATTATGTAATCTTTTCCAGAGCAAAACAGATGAAAAAGTCCCAAATATCCTGTACTTTTACCTAACTCCTGTGTTAAAACCTGAAAATGGAAAGAAAATGAAATGAGTCAATTATTGTTTTATCATTATTATTGTTATTGAGAGAAGTCTCGCTCTGTCACCCAGGCTGGAGTGCAATGGTGTGACCTTGAATCACTGCAACCTTCGCCTCCCGGATTCAAGCAATTCTCCCACATCAGCCTCCCAAGTAGCTGGAATTATCAGCCTGTGCCACCACACCTGGCTATATTGTGTTTTTTGGTAGAGATGGGGTTTCACCATGTTGGTCAGGCTGATCTTAAACTCCTGACCTCAGTGATCTTCCTGCCTCAGCCTTCCAAAATGCTGGGATTACGAGCATGAGCCATGGTGCCTGGCCCAATTATTTTTATGAATATATTTGCAAAACCTAAATTAAAAATAAAACAATAGTCAAACATAACAGAATATATATGGAGAAACTGAGCAAAGGAGAAGTAATTCATGAATTGCAGGTTTTTTGATTATTGTAAATCAAATTAAATAAGGGTCAAATAATAAAAGTCAAATAAAAATGACTTGACTTTGTTATGAAGTCAAATACTAAAAACTGCATGATTATCTCAATAGGTGTCAAAAGTTACTCAAAAGTTGTTAGTGATTTAAAATGGAAAACAGGGTAAACCACAAGTAAGATATTATCCTAACCATCACAATGTCCATCTCAGAAAACAGTCGATGTAATTTCCAAGTCTAAACTTCCGAGTTTAAACTCTGAAGACCAGCACCATTCAAGTCAGAAACAAAAGAGTGTCTGAAATAACAATTATTACTATTGTTTTGCTCTAAAAGTTCCACCCACTGAAATAGGGCAGAAATAAAAAATAAGAAGCATCTCTCATAGCACAGATCCAGAAGCTCAGGAAGCATTTTGTTACTACAAAAAATGTTGGGGGGGCATGGTGGCTCACGCCTGTGATCCCAGCAATTTGGGAGGCCGAGGCAGGTGGATCACAAGGTCAGGAGTTCAAGACCAGCCTGGCTAATAGAGTAAATCCCCCTCTCTACTAAAAATACAAAAATTAGCCAGGCTTGGTGGCAGGCACTTGTAGGTTCAGCTACACAGGAGGCTGAGGAAGCAGAATTGCTTGAACTGGGGAGGAGGAGGTTGCAGTGAGCCAAGATTGCACCACTGCACTCTAGCCTGGGCAACAGAGCAAGGCTCCAACTCAAAAAAAAAAAAAAAAAAAAAAAAAGACAGAAAAGAAATGCCTACATGGCTTCTCCTTCAATATCCCTAGATTGCCAAATGAATTACCTGCTTATTATCAGCTCACACCTACCCCATTCTTTGCTTGGACTGGAAGGGGTTTCAGCTGATGTCCTGGGTCCACCTATGCTAGAGTCTGGTACCACCTGACCTAAACCCACTCTAGACAAGCTAGGTCTCCCTCTACTAGGAGAAGCAAGAGACTTGAGAACAAGATGTCGCAATTCAAAAGCCACCACTAATCAATTGTCTGACTCAGCAACTGCCCAGCTCTAAAACAGATCCACCAAAGAGAGTTAGAAAAGTATCTAGTTTATGTCCTCAACAATGCTGAAAAGATGTCACATCAACTGTAATAGAAAAGGGACAAGAAAGAATTCCACAGAGAGGAGAAAGCATTGTTACGGAAATGAAATCCAGCCATCAGTAGACTGGTCACTGGAAAGCCTCAAAGTAGTGAAGCAGAAAATATGTGTATGAGAATATAGAAAGCTGAGGAAAAACACGGAGAAAGAACAGCTGTGAGGGGTATGGGAAGGCCACAGCCCGGGATCTAAGCTGTGGATAAGGCTAGTAAGAGAGACAGAAAAATGCAGAGCAAAAGCAGAAAACCAAAAAGGATTGAACAAACATTTTTCAGGAAGAAAACTCGGTCTAAAAATGGAGAGTATAGGCTGGAGCACGCCTGTAATCCCAGCACTTTGGGAGGCAGAGAGAAGAGGATCGCTTGAAACCAGGAGTTTGGAAATAGCCTAGGAAACACAGTGGGACCCCACCTCTGCAAAAAGTTTTGAAAAAATGTGCCAGGTGTAGTTGCTCGAGTCTGTAGTCCCAGCTACTCTGGAGGCAGAGGCAGGAAGATCACTTGAGCCCATGAGTTTGAGGCTGCAGAGAGCTTTGATTGCACCACTGCACTCCAGCCTGGGATACAGTCAGACCCTGTCTCTAAAAATAAATAAGTAATAAATAAAAACTGAAAGTGTGAATCATATTCCAAGGAACCACAACAACACAACAATCACACTAAGCACCACCTCAACTACAACACAGAGATAAACTTGAACTGGAGACATTTTCAAACTTCCTGAATAATGTTTGCATCCTAAGCCAAATTAGATTATCCACAAGGAAAAAAAGCAGGTTACCACAAACTTAACAATATTAAAACCCAACAATAATGAAGGAGCACTCCTAGACCTTTAAAAGAAGAGTTATAGACTGGGTGCAGTGGCTCGAGCCTATAATCCCAGCATTTAGGGAGGCCCAGGCGGGTGGGTCACCTGAGGTCAGAAGTTTGAGACTAGCCTGGCCAACATGTTGAAA
>NW_022441822.1:0-663 GCF_009761245.1 Sapajus apella
CTATATAACAAGATTGCACATGTATCCCTGAACCTGAAATAAAAGTTAAAAAAGATGGGTGGCGGGGGGGTCTTCATTTTAAGAGAGCACACTAGTGGTTGCCAGGGGCTGAGAGCAGGGAGAAATGGGGAGTTACAGTTTAATGGCTCTGAAGTTTCAGTTTGGGAGGATAAAAAGTTTTGGAGATAGATGTTGGTGATGGTTGCCCAACAAGGTGAATGGATTTAATACCACTGAACTGCACATTTAAGAATGGTCAACTGTATGTGATGTATATTGTACCACAATTTTTTAAAATGGGAAGATCTTTTTGATGTGATCTGGCCCATTATTCTAGAGAAGGAAACTGAACTCTAGAGAAATAAAATCACTTAGTCAAGGTCACATCAAGTCATGAGAAGACCTGATTAAAACCTAGTCCTTTATCCCCTACATTTAATGCTCTACCTACTGCAATGCTCTGTGCTCCAATAAATACACTTTACCATGTAGGCTGAGAAGCTGATTCATCCTAACCTCTCAGAAATGATACCTTCTAACTTAAAACACCTTTCTCATAAGGTGTGTTTGCTCCACCTAATATTTCTTAAAAGAACACAAGCCATTCACTTTGCTGTCCAATTCTCTCTTTTTCAGCAATGTCTGTTGATACTTACTAGGTAT
>NW_022441822.1:763-1337 GCF_009761245.1 Sapajus apella
TTTCAGCAATGTCTGTTGATACTTACTAGGTATCAGGCACTGAACAGATTCTTCTGTGTTGATAAAATACAAAAGTTTGTATTTTGCATTTCATATTTGTATTTAAATGCGTTTTATATTCCATGTTTGTCATCAAATATATTTTACATCCCATATTTGTGAGAAGTACACAAAAAGTCCAATGTCATAAGAAAATTGCTGCAAGATTTCAATCAGCATTTTTGTCATCCTGTGATAATTTACATTCTTCATTTCAATCTTTGATTTCCTCATCAAACACAAAGACTTTGTATTCATCCTGTTATTTATTATCGTGGGTGATTTCAACATCAACTTTTGCAAGTTTTTTTTGTGTGTGTGACAAGATCTTGTTACAGTTTTTTGCCTCATGATATTTTTTGGCTTTGTTCCCACCCTAATCTCATCCTGAATTGCGGTTCCCATAATCCTTATTCATCATGTGGGGGGACCCTGTGGAAGATAATTGAATCCTCTGGGCGGTTACCACCAGGCTGCTGTTCTCACATTATTGAGTGAGTTCTCACAAGATCTGATGGTTTTAAAAGGAGCTTTT
>NW_022441822.1:1437-1882 GCF_009761245.1 Sapajus apella
TTAAAAGGAGCTTTTCCCCCTGTTGGTTGGCACTTCTTCTTGCGGCTGCCATGTGAAGAAGGATGTGTTTGCTTCTCCTTCTGCCACGATTGTAAGTTAGCTGGGATCTCCCCAATCTTGTAAAACCGTGAGTCAATTAAACCTCTTTCTTTTAGAAATTACCCTGTCTCAGGTATGTCTTTATTAGCAGCATGAAAACAGACTAATACACTTCAATTCTAGATTATTTTAATCTGCTACACATCAGCAATCCAATTTTTAAGAGAATATCCAGAGCATTATTACTAATCCCTTTATGTTATTTTCTATAATATCCTAGTCCATATGTATTATTTTTATATAGTATTGATTTAACAATCTGAAATCTTGAATTTTGAATAAATAAACTTTGTTTTCTTTTTCTTACTAATATAAAAAAAAAAAAGAACACAAGAAAGAAAAAAAA
>NW_022441822.1:1982-2731 GCF_009761245.1 Sapajus apella
TGGAGCTAATGAGGTCTATAGTCCTAGCAGGGAAACGAGGCCTAGGACAATAATTCTCTCTCAGGACTTTAACAAGTCCTCATGCAACACACCGCGGTGCTAGTGTACTCAAAAAGTTGATGGTGTCAAACAAAGGACATACAGAAAATCTAAAGCAGAAGTTGCAAAATGCTGGCTACAAGACCAAATACAACTATAGATTTGTTTTGTTTGGATTGCAGTATTCTAATCATGTGTATTTCCCATCTGGCTTCACAGATAATTGAGGTTATCTTTTATCTAAACACCTGCTTCACTGCTTTAAATCTTGGCTACATATCAGCAAAAGGTAAAATAAAGTCAAAGAAGCAAGAAAAGTCGAGAAAACCTTTATAAATGTAAACAAATAAGGGTAGAAAGATGGTAGGGAACTCTGACCTTACAGCTGCTCCTTACTTTAGAAGAATATACAAAATGTTTGATTTCAGCACAGTCCTCAATAGGGTCATGACTGTCATCATATACATGATTTGATACCTACGAGCTCACAGATCACCCATTTGGTCTTTATCTTGCCAACATGTAATGCCTGGGGTTGGCTCTGTGGCTAACATGTACAGCTCTCTCTTCAGACGTGAAGCTCTCAGCATAATCCCCAAGTAGAAGGAACCACACGCAGTTCACTGCTCCACCCTCAGAGCTGGCTGGGATGCACTGGAGGAGGAAAGAGGTGACCATGAAATCATCAGCAATAATAACTATCAAGTTTT
>NW_022441822.1:2831-3766 GCF_009761245.1 Sapajus apella
CTCGTGCCTCAGCCTCCAGAGTAGTTGGGATTACAGGTGTGCACCACCACGTCAGGCTGGTTTTTTGTATTTTTTTTTTCATTCGTGTTTCTATTTTTATTCAACTATAAGCAAACACCAGAATTAATGCAACATTCAGCAACTCCAGACCAGCTTTTCTTGCTTCCATAAAGAATGATCAATTTAACAGACGCAGATATAGGGATTCCTGCTAGGCTGTCAGTCAGCACTGCCGCTGGTCAAGATGGCCATGCTGCAACAACAGCAAAGCCACTCTCCTTACTGCTTTTTCCAGGACTGCTCTTTAAAGGGACCAGAGCGAGATACTTATGCCTATTGAGGCATCTGAGATGCACCGTGTTGGGGGTAAGCTTCAATGCCAGCTTCTGGCTGTCTAGGTGAGTGACATCACCATAAAAACCCACTGCATCCCATTCTGGACTCAGGATCACAAAGGCAGAGGCAGCCAAGCTTTATTTTTTTTTTAACCTCCCTTAAAGATTCTCTGATGCTTTGCCCTATCACTGCAAACCTGGTCTTTTTGCCCCCAGTTTTTTTCTTCTTTACATTCTGGGTTACTGTTTTCATATTAACAATTTGATGACCACATCACAGTACCAAAATATCCCCCAAAATGGAATTCAAATTTGACCAAAACATAAATCAGAGTGAGTGAGTGACTAAAATTATAAAGGCCAGGCAGCAGGAAAAGTCACCCTAAACCACCATCTGACTGCTCAGGTCTTGCCTGTGCAAAGAGGGGAAGGGAGAGGAGAAATCTATTACACATGCAACACTGAACTGGGGAACATGGCTTGGGGCCTCCAGGACAGACTGTTCTGGTCCCCAAGCTAACCCTCTACTTCCCAGACAGCTACTGGTACAGTTTGGGCACGTAGTCATCCCTCTCGGCCTGGTAACACGTGCCGGCCACA
>NW_022441822.1:3866-4556 GCF_009761245.1 Sapajus apella
ATGTCATTGCCCTTCATGTTGACCACCAGGAAATGATGCCATTCTCCATACTTGGGATCCTTCCTGCTGGGAGCATCGGGTCTGTTAGGACCAAGGTGTAGAGCTTCCCTGAATCAAGACCGTCCCACGAAATGCTGGTGGGTCTGTTCTTGACCTGGGTGGGCGTCAGCACTTCGCCCAGCTCGTCCACCGCCGCTCCCCGTAGGTGACATGCAGCGGGCGCTGCGGCTGCTCATCCACTTCCTGCAGGCTCCAGGGCCCGGACCACTTGCTGAGGTCCACCGGCATCGCGGGGCCGAGCAGAGCTGCAGCCGAGAGTGCCGCGGCAGGCCAGGTGCGGGCGGCCACGGCGACACGGAGGCCTCCACACACTGGCCCGGGAAGGCGGGACCCAAGGGCAGGCGAGCGCACGCGCCGCCGCCCAGCTCCGCTCACCGCTTTGTATTTTTAATAGAGAAAGGATTTCTACTGTCTACCATGCTGGCCAGGCTGGTCTCAAATGCCTGACCTCAGGCGATCTGCCTGCTTTGACTTCCAAAAATGCTGGGGTTACAGTCGTGAGCCAATGTATCCACCTTTTTTTTTTTAAGCAGGATCTTGCTCTGTAACCCAGGCTGGAGTGCAGCGGTGCGATCTGAGCTCACTGCAGCCTCCACCTGCTGGGCTCAAGTAATCCTCCCATCTCAGCCT
>NW_022441822.1:4656-5067 GCF_009761245.1 Sapajus apella
TCACTGCAGCCTCCACCTGCTGGGCTCAAGCAATCCTCCCATCTCAGCCTCCCATGTAACTGGAAGTACAGACACGTGCCACCGCGCCTGTCCAAGATTCCTCTTATTATCTCTATCCCAAAACGAGAATCTGTGTTTTTCCATTTTCTTGTGAATGTTTATCTACTCAAGCAAATGTACTTTTAAAATAAAGAATTAAAAATGCAAAAAATTCTACAAAAAATAAAAACACTAAAGGTTTTATATAATGAGTGTTTCCACTGATAAATTATAAACTCATGAGGCTGGGCCTGGGTCTGATTTTGCTTACTACTGTAGCCATAGCATGCCTGACATCAGAAGGGACTTGACAAACACTAGCTGTAAGTTTACATATGCTTTGAGAGAGCAAGAGTGGTAGAGATAGTCAGC
>NW_022441823.1:0-663 GCF_009761245.1 Sapajus apella
CTATATAACAAGATTGCACATGTATCCCTGAACCTGAAATAAAAGTTAAAAAAGATGGGTGGCGGGGGGGTCTTCATTTTAAGAGAGCACACTAGTGGTTGCCAGGGGCTGAGAGCAGGGAGAAATGGGGAGTTACAGTTTAATGGCTCTGAAGTTTCAGTTTGGGAGGATAAAAAGTTTTGGAGATAGATGTTGGTGATGGTTGCCCAACAAGGTGAATGGATTTAATACCACTGAACTGCACATTTAAGAATGGTCAACTGTATGTGATGTATATTGTACCACAATTTTTTAAAATGGGAAGATCTTTTTGATGTGATCTGGCCCATTATTCTAGAGAAGGAAACTGAACTCTAGAGAAATAAAATCACTTAGTCAAGGTCACATCAAGTCATGAGAAGACCTGATTAAAACCTAGTCCTTTATCCCCTACATTTAATGCTCTACCTACTGCAATGCTCTGTGCTCCAATAAATACACTTTACCATGTAGGCTGAGAAGCTGATTCATCCTAACCTCTCAGAAATGATACCTTCTAACTTAAAACACCTTTCTCATAAGGTGTGTTTGCTCCACCTAATATTTCTTAAAAGAACACAAGCCATTCACTTTGCTGTCCAATTCTCTCTTTTTCAGCAATGTCTGTTGATACTTACTAGGTAT
>NW_022441823.1:763-1337 GCF_009761245.1 Sapajus apella
TTTCAGCAATGTCTGTTGATACTTACTAGGTATCAGGCACTGAACAGATTCTTCTGTGTTGATAAAATACAAAAGTTTGTATTTTGCATTTCATATTTGTATTTAAATGCGTTTTATATTCCATGTTTGTCATCAAATATATTTTACATCCCATATTTGTGAGAAGTACACAAAAAGTCCAATGTCATAAGAAAATTGCTGCAAGATTTCAATCAGCATTTTTGTCATCCTGTGATAATTTACATTCTTCATTTCAATCTTTGATTTCCTCATCAAACACAAAGACTTTGTATTCATCCTGTTATTTATTATCGTGGGTGATTTCAACATCAACTTTTGCAAGTTTTTTTTGTGTGTGTGACAAGATCTTGTTACAGTTTTTTGCCTCATGATATTTTTTGGCTTTGTTCCCACCCTAATCTCATCCTGAATTGCGGTTCCCATAATCCTTATTCATCATGTGGGGGGACCCTGTGGAAGATAATTGAATCCTCTGGGCGGTTACCACCAGGCTGCTGTTCTCACATTATTGAGTGAGTTCTCACAAGATCTGATGGTTTTAAAAGGAGCTTTT
>NW_022441823.1:1437-1882 GCF_009761245.1 Sapajus apella
TTAAAAGGAGCTTTTCCCCCTGTTGGTTGGCACTTCTTCTTGCGGCTGCCATGTGAAGAAGGATGTGTTTGCTTCTCCTTCTGCCACGATTGTAAGTTAGCTGGGATCTCCCCAATCTTGTAAAACCGTGAGTCAATTAAACCTCTTTCTTTTAGAAATTACCCTGTCTCAGGTATGTCTTTATTAGCAGCATGAAAACAGACTAATACACTTCAATTCTAGATTATTTTAATCTGCTACACATCAGCAATCCAATTTTTAAGAGAATATCCAGAGCATTATTACTAATCCCTTTATGTTATTTTCTATAATATCCTAGTCCATATGTATTATTTTTATATAGTATTGATTTAACAATCTGAAATCTTGAATTTTGAATAAATAAACTTTGTTTTCTTTTTCTTACTAATATAAAAAAAAAAAAGAACACAAGAAAGAAAAAAAA
>NW_022441823.1:1982-2731 GCF_009761245.1 Sapajus apella
TGGAGCTAATGAGGTCTATAGTCCTAGCAGGGAAACGAGGCCTAGGACAATAATTCTCTCTCAGGACTTTAACAAGTCCTCATGCAACACACCGCGGTGCTAGTGTACTCAAAAAGTTGATGGTGTCAAACAAAGGACATACAGAAAATCTAAAGCAGAAGTTGCAAAATGCTGGCTACAAGACCAAATACAACTATAGATTTGTTTTGTTTGGATTGCAGTATTCTAATCATGTGTATTTCCCATCTGGCTTCACAGATAATTGAGGTTATCTTTTATCTAAACACCTGCTTCACTGCTTTAAATCTTGGCTACATATCAGCAAAAGGTAAAATAAAGTCAAAGAAGCAAGAAAAGTCGAGAAAACCTTTATAAATGTAAACAAATAAGGGTAGAAAGATGGTAGGGAACTCTGACCTTACAGCTGCTCCTTACTTTAGAAGAATATACAAAATGTTTGATTTCAGCACAGTCCTCAATAGGGTCATGACTGTCATCATATACATGATTTGATACCTACGAGCTCACAGATCACCCATTTGGTCTTTATCTTGCCAACATGTAATGCCTGGGGTTGGCTCTGTGGCTAACATGTACAGCTCTCTCTTCAGACGTGAAGCTCTCAGCATAATCCCCAAGTAGAAGGAACCACACGCAGTTCACTGCTCCACCCTCAGAGCTGGCTGGGATGCACTGGAGGAGGAAAGAGGTGACCATGAAATCATCAGCAATAATAACTATCAAGTTTT
>NW_022441823.1:2831-3766 GCF_009761245.1 Sapajus apella
CTCGTGCCTCAGCCTCCAGAGTAGTTGGGATTACAGGTGTGCACCACCACGTCAGGCTGGTTTTTTGTATTTTTTTTTTCATTCGTGTTTCTATTTTTATTCAACTATAAGCAAACACCAGAATTAATGCAACATTCAGCAACTCCAGACCAGCTTTTCTTGCTTCCATAAAGAATGATCAATTTAACAGACGCAGATATAGGGATTCCTGCTAGGCTGTCAGTCAGCACTGCCGCTGGTCAAGATGGCCATGCTGCAACAACAGCAAAGCCACTCTCCTTACTGCTTTTTCCAGGACTGCTCTTTAAAGGGACCAGAGCGAGATACTTATGCCTATTGAGGCATCTGAGATGCACCGTGTTGGGGGTAAGCTTCAATGCCAGCTTCTGGCTGTCTAGGTGAGTGACATCACCATAAAAACCCACTGCATCCCATTCTGGACTCAGGATCACAAAGGCAGAGGCAGCCAAGCTTTATTTTTTTTTTAACCTCCCTTAAAGATTCTCTGATGCTTTGCCCTATCACTGCAAACCTGGTCTTTTTGCCCCCAGTTTTTTTCTTCTTTACATTCTGGGTTACTGTTTTCATATTAACAATTTGATGACCACATCACAGTACCAAAATATCCCCCAAAATGGAATTCAAATTTGACCAAAACATAAATCAGAGTGAGTGAGTGACTAAAATTATAAAGGCCAGGCAGCAGGAAAAGTCACCCTAAACCACCATCTGACTGCTCAGGTCTTGCCTGTGCAAAGAGGGGAAGGGAGAGGAGAAATCTATTACACATGCAACACTGAACTGGGGAACATGGCTTGGGGCCTCCAGGACAGACTGTTCTGGTCCCCAAGCTAACCCTCTACTTCCCAGACAGCTACTGGTACAGTTTGGGCACGTAGTCATCCCTCTCGGCCTGGTAACACGTGCCGGCCACA
>NW_022441823.1:3866-4556 GCF_009761245.1 Sapajus apella
ATGTCATTGCCCTTCATGTTGACCACCAGGAAATGATGCCATTCTCCATACTTGGGATCCTTCCTGCTGGGAGCATCGGGTCTGTTAGGACCAAGGTGTAGAGCTTCCCTGAATCAAGACCGTCCCACGAAATGCTGGTGGGTCTGTTCTTGACCTGGGTGGGCGTCAGCACTTCGCCCAGCTCGTCCACCGCCGCTCCCCGTAGGTGACATGCAGCGGGCGCTGCGGCTGCTCATCCACTTCCTGCAGGCTCCAGGGCCCGGACCACTTGCTGAGGTCCACCGGCATCGCGGGGCCGAGCAGAGCTGCAGCCGAGAGTGCCGCGGCAGGCCAGGTGCGGGCGGCCACGGCGACACGGAGGCCTCCACACACTGGCCCGGGAAGGCGGGACCCAAGGGCAGGCGAGCGCACGCGCCGCCGCCCAGCTCCGCTCACCGCTTTGTATTTTTAATAGAGAAAGGATTTCTACTGTCTACCATGCTGGCCAGGCTGGTCTCAAATGCCTGACCTCAGGCGATCTGCCTGCTTTGACTTCCAAAAATGCTGGGGTTACAGTCGTGAGCCAATGTATCCACCTTTTTTTTTTTAAGCAGGATCTTGCTCTGTAACCCAGGCTGGAGTGCAGCGGTGCGATCTGAGCTCACTGCAGCCTCCACCTGCTGGGCTCAAGTAATCCTCCCATCTCAGCCT
>NW_022441823.1:4656-5067 GCF_009761245.1 Sapajus apella
TCACTGCAGCCTCCACCTGCTGGGCTCAAGCAATCCTCCCATCTCAGCCTCCCATGTAACTGGAAGTACAGACACGTGCCACCGCGCCTGTCCAAGATTCCTCTTATTATCTCTATCCCAAAACGAGAATCTGTGTTTTTCCATTTTCTTGTGAATGTTTATCTACTCAAGCAAATGTACTTTTAAAATAAAGAATTAAAAATGCAAAAAATTCTACAAAAAATAAAAACACTAAAGGTTTTATATAATGAGTGTTTCCACTGATAAATTATAAACTCATGAGGCTGGGCCTGGGTCTGATTTTGCTTACTACTGTAGCCATAGCATGCCTGACATCAGAAGGGACTTGACAAACACTAGCTGTAAGTTTACATATGCTTTGAGAGAGCAAGAGTGGTAGAGATAGTCAGC
>NW_022441824.1:0-5067 GCF_009761245.1 Sapajus apella
CTTTCTTATAAATAAGTGCCATTTTGGGAAAAACACACACACTTCCAAAATAATGGGTTCACATATTAAGGTCTAGAAATGGTTCAAGTTGCCGCTGAGACATTCAAATGTGGGTTCAAAGTGTGGTGTGTGTCCTGGGGGAGCCTGTTACCCAGTGGGGGAACCTCTGTCAACTCGGAGTTCAGGGGTCTGTTGGGGACAGATGGCTTCTAACAGGATTACGGCTTGAACCCTCAGCTTCTACAATTGTGTTGTCCATGTGTCTGTCGTCTATTTGCTCTTTCTCATACTAGGTCAGGAATTAGGCTATTAAATAGCATCCTTCATGCACATGCAAATAACTGAGGTGAATATGGAGATCTCTGTGCCTTGAGAGCATCACCCAACAACCACACCCTCCTCAGAGAGGCCCGTAGAGCACAGCTCCTCACCGTGGACTGGACCTGGAGGATCCTCTTCTTGGTAGCAGCGGCAACAGGTTAGGGGGTCCCCAGTCCCAGGACTGAGGGAGAAACCAGGCCAGTCAAGTGAGACTTCACCCACGCCTGTCTCCCCTCCACAGGTGCCCACGCCCAGGTGCAGCTGGTGCAATCTGGGGCTGGGGTGAAGCGGCCTGGGGCCTCAGTGAAGGTCTCCTGCAAGGCTTCTGGATACACCTTTTCCACCTAGGGTATGCATTGGGTGTGACAGGCCCCTGGATAGGGGCTTGAGTGGATGGGATGGATCAGCAGCAACACTGGGGAGCACTGTTGCTGGGTGTAAACAGAGTTTGAGGAGAAGTGCATGTGTGCCAGGAACCCTGCACATGTAACGGGCAGGATCCATGGTGAACTTCTGTCTCACAGCCTCTTCCCATGGTTGAGTGTCCTGCTCAGGTGTCAGATGACACAAACCCATTCCTCCTCTGAAAGAGCATCCTTCTGCTGAGTGTCAATGCATCCATTCCCACCACCGGGGCAGGAAGGCAGGTGACAGAAACAAGCAGGTTTGCGGGACAGAGAGGGAGGAAAAGGGATAGGAACCAAGGAAACACCTTGTTTCCAGGACGTATAGTCTAAAGTCCCACTGCACATTTTGGAGTCCCAGCTGAAGCTGGAGATTCTCCATTGTGAACTTTCCTTGCACAAGATGGTTCTTGGGGTGTGAGGATTGGGGGAAATGCTGAAGGAGTTCTCCTCTTTGCTAAGCCCAGGGTTCTCACCCTCTGTGGTACGTGGTGTTTTCCCTGCCCGGTTGAGTCACCCCTGCTGATCTCCTACCTGTTGCTCCCCAGGTTTTGCTTCTTTGTTCATATTCTTATCCTTTTCTGGATTTCTCTTCATGGAGGTCCCTTGGTAGCCTTGAATGACAGCATAACCTAGGTCACCACATCTTAGCAGGTCTGAGGACTCTTTTTGTACCACTGTAAACACACACACACACACACACACACACACACACACACACACACCAGATCCCCACATCCCCTTTCAATTCCTTACAGGAAAACACACAACTGTCTTGGAGGAATTGTTTGCATGGGCTATGGGAGCGACAATGAGGCATCACTCTTCTCTGAGGATACAGGATCTCCATGTCCAAAGAGAAGAAAGGCTGCAGGTGCACAGGAGCCCAGTATTTCAGGATCTGGGACAGGAATCACAGAAGATCAAGTACAGCAGGACTGGCCAAGAGCAACAAAGCACTGATGGCAGATTTGAGTGAGGAGGACAAGGTGAGGCTTGATCTTATGTCTTTTCTCCTTCTTTCTGTTGATGTGATGTGTCACACTGATTGATTTGCATACGCTAGACCATCCTTGCTTCACTGGGATAAACTGTACTTGGTAACGGTGAATGATTTTTAATGTGTTGTTGAATTGGGTTTGCTAAGATTTTCTTGTGGATTTTTGCATCTACATTCATCAAAGATATTGGCCTGTAGGTTTTTTTTACTTCCTTGTCTGGTTTTCTTATCAGGGTAGTACTGGTCCCATACGGCAAGTTTGGAAGTATTCCCTCCCTCTCTATTTTTTTGAATATTTTGAGCAGTGTATGTATTGTTTCTTCTTTAAATGTTTGTGATAATTCAGCAGTAAAGCCATCGAATCTTGGGGTCTTTGAGGGGAGAGCTTTAATTACAGCTTTAAATTTGTGACTTGTCTTTGTCTCTTCAGGGGTTGGTTTCCTGCTGGGAAACACCAGAGTCAAAGGTGATCTTGGGTCGAGGCTTTGTGCAGACAATATTGTGGCATCAGCCACTTCTATGCGTTTGATGGAATGGAAACAGAGGCTGAGTGTGGAAAAGGAATGACTACTGGCCTAAAAGAAGGTGACCCTCCAGAAGTGTCTCTGGTCTCAAGGTGGTATCAGGCTGCAGCAATTTGGCTAAAGGAATGGGTGGTGGGAAGGGAGTACAGAGTTTGCTCCTAATCTGGGGCAATACGGCTGCATGGATTCCTTCCAGCTCTCCAAATTGAGCTCAGGGTTTGCAAGCACTGAGGAATTATTTTGTAGAAAGGATTGATGATATGTGTGATTGCCATGGGCCTCCTGTGGTTATTTTATTTAACTTTACTCAACAGGGGTAATCTCATGTGATTCTGGGTCTGTGTGAGCCTTTCAGTATGAAGCTGCAGAGACACGGTGCTTTCACACAGCCCTACTGGGCTTCTAATAACCACAGGGACCTCTCCTCTCCCCTGCTTCCCCCTAGGTCTCTCCTTTCAACTATCCAGTCTAGTCTTAGCTGTTTATTCCATGCTGTGGTTCTGTCATATGGGATAGACAAATGTCAGGCATATCTATTCAGCTGCCATGCTGAGGCATGGACACTGGATATTACTAGCCATCTCCAAAAACTGTCATCCTCTATGTATCACCGAAATGTGGCGTGTCAATCTGTATCTTGTCAACCCTGAATAACAGACACAAAGAGACTCTAAAACATGATATTTGCTCCAGGATGTGTATTGCAATTGAAATGTGTGTGGGTGCATTCAGGCTGGTAAAGGCAATTAAAGTATTAAGGAAAAATGGGGAGGGTTACAGCGGCTGTTTTGAGGCAATTATCCTGGGCAGGAAGGATCAGTCACAGGGTTGACATTGCTGTGAGTTTGAACAGGCAGTTGCTGGGCAGATACACTTGGAGAAGTAATTGTTTGAAGGCTGTGGTGGCCTCTGTGTAAGGTTGTGGCTGTGCAGAGTCTACTTTTGACAGTTCTTGCTCTCAGGACTATGTGTGTTAGACCCTCTGTCATGGCCTTCCACAGCTTCATTCATTAGGATTTCAACACAAGTGGCTCCATTTTGATTCTGATACATTTCACAAGCTCTTTCTAACACTACTTCTGAAATAGATGACTCTGACAGTTTGCATAGAACAGGGTTAATTCCACATCCACATCCCATTTTGTTCAAGTAAGTTTATCCCTTCACTATTAATGGCCAATTGCTTTCCCAGATGAGTCTACACACCACACAGTGGAGGTTCCTGAGCAAATGGGGAGAGAACTAAGTCCCATCAGCCTCTCCCATGTGGCTGCAGGAGCCAAAACCTGAGCCCCACCTGTGCTCAAAGAAAATGCCTTGAGCCCTGGAATGTAGACCACAGAGACCATCTGTTTCTTCTTCAGGAAGCAGGAAAAGCAAATATAAAGGCAAAAAGAAAGACTGCAAAGAAAGAAAATGAAATAGAATCAAAAGAAGCCCCAGATCACTGCTGATGCTGATTGGATTTAGTGTCAGGAGAAGAATCAGACGTGAAACTTGTGAGGTTCTACATGACACTGACCCTGGCCCAGCCTCTCTGTTGGCTGTGATCTAACTGCTTAAGGACTGTTCTAGTACCAGAATCTCCCTGAGGTTTCTGTCCTGGGTCCAATTGGAGAAGACTCACCAGGCACCACTCAGTTTCCTCAGGACTCTGATGCTGGTGACCACGGTTGAGGACTTTTCATCTCTGTAAGCAACATCTGCATTTTCTGCATGTGAGAATAGGTCCTCATATTAAAATGATCTTTTTAAATTTATGTCTAGAGGGATAGCATTAAGAAAAATACCTAAGTTAGATGACGAGGTGACAGATGCAGCAAGTCACCATAGCACGTGTATACCTAAGTAACAAACCCACATGGTCTGCACATGTCCCCCAGTACTTAAAGTATAATTCAAAAAAAATAAAATATGAAGAGATGATAATAGTAAACACAGAATTCTAAACTTAGAAAGTTTCACTAGAGAAACTATCAGAAGAAGATAAAGACCCACATCCCAACAGGAAATCAGCCTCCATCTGCACCTGCCTCTGGGGTCGACTCTGACCAGTGGCTCCTGAGCGCCCCCTGCGGCTGATTTCGCTACAGTGTTCCTGCAGAAGATTTGAGTCTGGGCTCACACTGACTTTCCCTCACTGTGTCACTCTTACAGTAATACACGGCCATGTCCTCGGCTCTCAGGCTGTTCATTTGCAGAAACAGTGAGTTCTTGGCGTTATCTCTGGAGATGGTGAATCGGCCCTTCACGGAGTCTGCACAGTATGTGCTACCAGCAGTACCAATAGTTGAGACCCACTCCAGTCACTTCCCTGGAGCCTGACGAACCCAGTGCATGCTATAGCTACTGAAGTTGAATCCAGAGGCTGCGCAGGAGAGTCTCAGAGACCCCCCAGGCTGAACCAAGCCTCCCCCAGACTCCACCAGCCGCACCTCACACTGGACACCTGCAAACAAAAAGACACCCTTGTCAGAAACTGTTACACATATTTACTGTTTATCTCAGTAATGTCCATTCACTCTCATTTTGCTATTTCTCCATGAATTACCTTTCAAAATAACAACAGGTAAAACCAAGCTCAGCACAAGCTCCATGGTGAGTTCAGTCTCTGTGTTCAGTTGTGATCACCAAATGCAAACACCTGAAAATCCCAGGACTGGGCTCCTCTTCCAGAGCTTCAGGGTCAGGGCTGGGCTGGTTTTCATCAGCAGAGAGAGGGCTCTATTTGCATGTCTCCTGCTATATAGCAAGATCTGTGGTGAGAGGCGTGAGGAGAGAGTGGGGCTCAGAGCACAGGACAGTGTCCTGCGGGAGA
>NW_022441825.1:0-5480 GCF_009761245.1 Sapajus apella
GCACTGTGAGAATGGACTAATACAGATGGGAAAACGGCAAAACAATTCTTACTGTCATCTTATTTTTATGGTTTCAAGTACTGTCTGGTGCAGACGCTCTGACATTTTCCTTCTAATCGGCCTCCTAAGAGGGAGAGGGGAGGGCTCAGGGTTCACTGCTCCTCTGTGGGGGTTACCAGCAGCCTCTGTGCTGTTCAGTGGAAGGGCTGTCGCTGCCCATCATAAACCAAGCCCATTTAAGCTTGGGCCCCTTTCTGGATTCTTGGCACCCCCATCTGTCCACTATCACGCTATCTGCACAGTGGTGGCTTTTTGGTAAGGTGGATTTTTTTTTTTTTTTTTTTTTTAAATACACGGTCTTGCTCCATTTCCCAGGCTGGAGTGCAGCCGTGCCATCTTGGCTTCCTGCAGTCTTGACCTCCCTGGCTAAGGTGATCCTCCCACCTCAGCCTCCCAAGTAGCTGGAACTTACAGGCATGGTGTGTGTCACCATGCTCAGATAATTTTTGTGGGTTTTTTTGGTAGAGATGGGGTTCTCTGTGATTTTCAGGAGGTTCTGACACCTGGTAGCGTATGGCCTCGTTCTTCAAGAGCGTCTTGGCTCTTCCCAGTTCTTTGCAACACAAAGCCAGATTCTGAGTGGTGCTGCAGTCTGGGACGTCTTCCGACCTGGGGCCATACAGTATGTCCTCCTTTACCTAGGATTTGCATCTCTCGTGTTTTTGTAGACTTTTTTTTTTTTTTTAGATGGAGTCTTGCTCTGTCACCAGGCTGGAGTACCGTGGCGCCATCTCAGCTCACTGCCACCTCTGCCTCCCGGCTTCAAGCGATGCTCCTGCCTCAGACTCCCGACTAGCTGGGATGACAGGCGTGAGCCACCAGGCCCGGCCTTTGTAGGTGTTCTGTGCTGTGCTCTTGGATGTTTTTAGTTCTCTTCCTGGATGATTGCTGTCTTTGATACTGTCACGCGCTATCGTCTTCCCTCCTGTTTCATTTGCTGTCTGTCAGGGCTGGAGCTGTTTTGTACACATGTGGGGATCACAAAGCATGAAGTAATGTGCTCCCTTTACCCTATGAGTCTGTTTCTAAAACTGTTTTATTGATGTGTAATTTTTAGAGCATAAAATGCCCTCAATGTAAGTGTACAGGTCGGTGGTGGGGAATCCGCGCTGTGCAGCCAGCACTGCCCCCGCCTTTCCCACACGAGACCACCCTCCGTGTCTGCTTTCTTCCCCAGATGCTGTGTTTTGGAGGCTCGTCCACACGGTGACATGGAGCAGGGCTTCACGCTTTGCAGCTGGACGATGCTCTGCTGGGTGGAGAGGCCACATTTGTTCATGGCTCCTCCTTAGCTGGTGGAAGCTTGGGCTATTTCCATCTAGGGTTATTCTGAAAGATGCTACCCTATTTATGTACAAGTCTTTGGACACAGGCTTCATTTTTCTTGGGGACATTCTTAGGAGTGGAGTTGCTGGTTCATAGTATTATATCTCTTTTGAAAAACTGTTTTCCAGCATGGGTGTACACTCTTTTTTCTTTTTCAGATGAAGTCTCGCTTTGTCACCAGGCTGGAGTGTAGTGGCACGATCTTGACTCACTGCAATCTCCTGCCTCCAGAGTAGCCGGGACCACAGGGGTACGCCACCATGTCCAGCTAATTTTTGTATTTTTAGCAGTGACGGGGTTTCACCATGTTGGCCAGGATGATCTCCATCTCTTGACCTTGTGATCCGCCCACCTCGCCTCCCAAAGTGCTGGGATTACAGGTGTGGGCCACTGCGCCCAGCCCATTTTTTAAATTAAAGACAGAATCTCACTCTTGTCACCCAGGCTGGAGTGCAGCGGAGCAATCTCAGCTCACTGCAACCCCTGCCTCCCGGGTTTAAGTGATTCTCCTGCCTCAGCCTCCTGAGTGGCTGGGATTACAGGCGCACCACCTCAGCTGGCTCATTGTATTTTTAGTAGAGACAGGGTGTCACCATATTGGCCAGTCTGGTCTCGAACTCCTGACCTCGTGATCCGCCCACCCTGGCCACCCAAAGCGCTGGGATTACAGGCCTGAGCCACTGCGCCCGCCTGCCACTGTCACACTTTCTAGTGGGTTTTGAAATCAGGTAGCCTGAGCCCTCCAACGCATCCTGTTTCAAACTTGTTTTGGCTCATCTCGGTTCTTGTATTTCCTATATGTTTAGAATCGGCTTGTCACTTTCTCCAAAAAACCTACTGGGATCTTAATAGGGACTGCGTGGGATGAGGGCCCACTTGGGGAGAATGGAAATCTTAACAGGAGTCTCCTAGTCAATAAACATGGGATCTTTCCATGTGTTTAGATCTTTTCATTTCTTTCGGCAGTGTTTGCAGTGTACACATCTTAAATTTCCTTCACCAAGGTGGTTCCTAAGTGTGTGCGTTAGTTTTGATGCCAGTGAACGGGGTCTTAAGTTTTGTTTGGATTGTTGGTAGTTGATAGACATGTGATGGATCTCTCCGTTAGCCTTGGATCCCAGGACCCAGCTGAACATGCTTGTCCCAGCTGTGTGTCTGTGTCCCACAGGATTTGCTGTGTAGAGGCTCCTGGTGCTATGAATAGACACTTTTACCTCTTACCTCTTCTGTTCTCACATGTATTCTTTTTTTTTTTTTTTTTTTTTTTTAGCATCTTATTAAATGCCTGGTTTGCCTTTAGAGGGAAACATGGTCACCCACCATGAATTGCGCTGCTGGCTGTGTTTCTCATGGATGCTGTAGGAGGTAGAATAGTGCACCCAGCAAAGATGGTCACGCCCTAACCCCTGGACCCTGGGATGATGGGAGTCTACACCGCCAGGAGGAATCAAGGTTGCGAACCAGCTGACCCTGAAAATGGAGGCGCATTTTCCACTACGGAACCTAGTGGAATCACATCTTCCTCAAAAGCAGAGCAGGAGTTGCCCAGAGCACAGTGGACTCGACCTACTGTTGCTGGCTTTGAAGATTGTGGGAAAGGCCACAGCCGAGGGTGCGGATACAGAACCTCTCCCGGAGCCTCTGCCTACACCTTCCTCTTTGTCTCATGAGACCCATGTCTAACCACCAACCTCCAAACCTTAAGGTAAAGTTGTTTTGTGTTATGGGGTTTTGAGATGGAGCCTCGCTCTGTTACCCAGGCTGAAAGTGCAGTGGCACCATCTTGGCTCACTGCAACCTCTGCCTCCCAGGTTCAAGCAGTTCTCCTGTCTTGGCCTCCCAAGTAGCTGGGACTACAGGTGTGTACCACCACACCTAGCTAACAGACGTTGGCCAGGCTTGTCTCCAACTGCTGACCTCAAGTGATCCACCTGCCTTGGTGCTTCCCAAAGTGCTGACAGGCGTGAGCCACCGCACCCGGCCTAACCTTGTGTTGTTTTAAATCACCGAGGTGGGGGTGACCTATCCCAGCAGCAGATGGAACCTAAGCAGATGGCCTTTCCTAGCTGGGCATGCTCCCTTCTGTTCCTGAGTTGTGGGATTCCTTATCGGGCGTGGGACTTTTGTCCTGTGCTTTTCTGCATTCATTGAGATGGATATTGTGGGTGTTTTATTTTTTTTGGAAACAGGGTCTGGCTGTGTTGTCCAGGCTGCAGTGCACTGGCATGATCTCGGCTCACTGAACCTGCACCTCCTGGGCTCAAGTCCACATCCTCTGGCCTCAGACTTGTGAGTAGCTGAGACTACGGCATGCACTCGTGTACCTGGCTAATTTTTGGTTTTTGGTTTATTTTGGTACAGACAGGGTTTCGCTCTGCTGCCCATAGCAAAACTCCTACGCTCAAGCACTCTGTCCGTGTCGGCCTCCCCAGGTGCTGGGATTACAGATAACTGTTTATTATGTGCCCTCTGTTGTTAATGGCTTTGTGGGTGTTTAAGCGACCTCACGTTGCTTGGTCACGGTGTATGATGTGGCCCAATTTGGTTGCTAATATTTTGTTCAGGATCTTTAAATCTGCGTTAATGATGGACGTTGTTCTGGGGGCGGGGATCATGCTGCCTCAGCCTCGCAGACTGTCTCCTCCATGTTGGGAGGATTGTGAATCGGGCTGTCACTGACAAGGCACAGGGGAAGCATGGACACAGGCTTTCTGTAGGAAGTCTTAAGGCTTTTCATTCATGTAGTTTCTTGTCATACCTCAAGTGCTGTGTGTGCGTCTGGGAGTTTGCCAGTTTCATCTGATTTGCTGGAATGCTAGGGGAACTGCGTACCGAGTCCTGCTCATTGCTGCAGGACTGGTAATGACGTCCTCTTTCGTGCCCTCGGTAGTCAGTGTAGCTAAGAGTTTGCCAAGTTTGTTGATATTTTCGGAAAATTTACCTTTGGTTTTTCTGCTTTCTAGTTTACTGATTTCCTCCCTCATCTTTCTTCTTCTGCCTCCTTTAGGTTTCGTTTGTTCTTCTTTCTAGTTTAAGGTAGAAACCTAGTCTTTTCTTTGTTTTTTTGAGACGAAGGCTCACTCTGTCACTCAGGCTGGAGTGCAATGGTGTGAACTCCGCTAGGTACAACCTCCTCCTCCCAGGTTCAAGTGATTCTCCCACCTCAGCCTCCCGAGTAGCTGGAAATAACATGCACCTACCTAGTTAAAATGTGTTTTTTGTAGAGATGGGGTCTCACTGTGTTGCCCAGGGTGGTCTCCAACTCCTGGCCTCAGGCACTCTCACCACCTAGGCCTCCCAAATTGCTGGGATTACAGGCTTCGGCCACCAAGCCCAGCCAAAGCCAACGGTTTTTGAGACCACCTTTTATTCTACAGGTGGTTGAGGCTATAAATTCCCCTCTGAGCAATGCTTTTGTTGTGTCAACTCCCACAGCTTCGGCCTGCCCACCACCCCTGCCATTCAGATCAGAGGTCCATGCCAGGCGTGGTGGCTCACTGCTGTCATCCCAGCACTTTGGGAGGTCAAGGCAGGTGGATCACCTGAGGTTTGGAGTTTGACACCAGTCTGGCTAACATGGTGAAACCACATCTCTACTAAAAATACAAAAATTAGCTGGGCATGGTGGTGGGTTCCTGTAATCCCAGCTACTCAGGAGGCTGAGGCAGGAGAATCACTTGAGCCTGGGAGGAGGGGGCTACAGGGAGCCGAGATCATTCCACAGAACTCGAGCCTGGGCAACAGTGAGACCCTGTCTCAAGAAAATAAAAACATTTTTAAAAATCAGATGTTAGGCATTTGATGCACCCATCCAAGGCTAAAATTACCTACAGGTTGACAAATGGGCATGGTGTTATTGAATGGAGATACTTGGTTCTGGCCCAAGAATATTTGCTGACAGACAAACTCTGAGCTCGGGTGGAGGTAGTGGGAGAAGGAATCTGTGTCGTTTGTCCTCCCAGACCCCTGGCTTCGGGGGCATCCCAGATGGGTCTGTGGCTCTGAGAACAGACCAGTGACCCCTCCGGGAGAAGAGGCATGCGTGTGGTTGGGAGGTGCCAGCCTTCCTCTTCAATCCACAAACGTCAAGCCAG
>NW_022441826.1:0-708 GCF_009761245.1 Sapajus apella
CAGAGCAGGCAGCCTGTGACTTCATCCTCAGGTGTAACCTGGATCCAGGGATCTATCCCCCCACCTGGGCAGGTGCAGCAGCCCTGTAGCTGGCCTGGCCACCTCCACCCTCCCCTCTGCAGTTCCCACTCCACACAGTTGCCAGGTGGCCCTTCCCAGACTGCATCTAGGTCTCCCCCAACCCCCCACACACAGACACACACTCACACATTAAACCCTTAACCGTCCCGATGCACTGAAAGCCACCCTCCTGTGTCAGCCACTGAGCCCCCCACAGGCTTGCCCTGCCCCTCCCTCCTGACTCTCTGCCTCTCAGACACCCCAAACTGTTGCCCACCTTGCTCTTCATCCGGCTGAGTCCCCATCCCACCTTCCAGCAACATTCACAGCTAAGAAAGTGCCTTCCAGGCCGGGCGCGGTGGCTCACGCCTGTAATCCCAGCACTTTGGGAGGCCGAGGCAGGTGGATCACGAGGTCAAGAGTTCGAGACCATCCTGGTCAACATGGTGAAACCCCGTCTCTACTAAAAATACAAAAAATTAGCTGGGCATGGTGGCGCATGCCTGTAATCCCAGCTACTCAGGAGGCTGAGGCAGGAGAATTGCCTGAACCCAGGAGGCGGAGGTTGCAGTGAGCCGAGATTGTGCCATTGCACTCCAGCCTGGGTAACAAGAGCAAAACTCCGTCTCAAAAAAAAAAAAAAAAAAA
>NW_022441826.1:808-5065 GCF_009761245.1 Sapajus apella
TAAAAAAAAAAAAAAAAAAAAGAAAAAAAAGAAAGTGCCTTCCCCCACCCCACTGTTCTCAACAAATCTCACCCTGTGTCTTTCCTTCACGGCACTCTCACCCTTTCTAGTCATATTTAATGATTCACTTCCTATCTGTCTTTCCCTAGAATCATTCTATAAGGTCAAGACTGCCCAGGCTAGAGTGCAGTGACACGATCATAGCTTACTGCTGCCTCGACCTCCTGGGCTCAAGCCATCCTCCCGAGTAGCTGGGACTACCAGTGCATGCCACCACACCTGGCTAATTTTTTTATTTTTAGTAGAGACAGAGTTTTGACATGTTGCCCAGGCTGGTGTCAAATTCCTGGCCTCAAGCGATCCTCCCGCCTCAGCTTCCCAAAGTACTGGAATTACAGGCGTGAGTCACTGCGCCCAGCGTAACTTGTGCTTTTTTTTGAAGTGTCATGCTGAGGAGGGAGACCCAGGCATTTGGGATTCCCTCCCCGCTCTGTCACATCCACTGTGCATCTTAATAGAAGAGAGAGCAGGCCAGCTAGTGCCTCCTGAATCTCCTTCCTGAAAACAACAGGCTAGGCCTTGGAGAAACTTCAGAAGGCACTATTTTTACTTAAAAGAAGATCAAACCAGAAACCTTTTCACATGTGAGTCCTAAAACTGTAAACCGGAACCCTTTCATATGTAATTCCTAAAACTGTAAACTAAAACCTTTTCACATGTGAGTCCTAAAACTAAACCAGAACCCTTTCATATGTAATTCCTGAAACTGTAAACTAAAACCCTTTCATATGTAATTCCTGAAACTGTAAACAAAAACCTTTTCACATGTGAGTCCTAAAAACTAAACCTAAGATTTTTCCACGTGTAGCATCTAAAGTATAAGCCTGCGCCTGTGTAAAGGCTGAACCTCCCTTTGTTAGGGGAGTTTGGCTGTTAGGCACCTCTGCCACCAAAGCTCCCAGCTAAAATACATTCTTTCCTTCTGTATTCAGTGTCCGAGAGATCCTTTCCCACGGCCGCTCCTGCTACAATGCATATATAGAAAACTGCACAAATCTCCATCAGTAGTGAGTTTTTAAGAAGTGGGTTCACCTGTTTCTTTTTTTTTTTTTCCCCTGAGATTGAGTCTTGCTCTGTCACCTGGGTTGGAGTGCATTGGCACAATCTCGGCTCATTGCAGCCTCCACCTCCTGAGTTCAAACAATTCTGCCTCAGCCTCCTGAGTAGCCCACCATGCCCAGTTAATTTTTGTATTTTCATTAGAGATGGAGTTTCACCATGTTGGCCAGGATGGTCTTGATCTTCCGACCTCATGATCCACATGCCTTAGCCTCCCAAAGTGCTGGGATTACAAGCGTGAGCCACCTCGCCCAGCCACCTGTTTCTTTTTTTGAGATGGAGTCTTGCTCTGTTGCCCAGGCTGGAGTGCAGTGGCGTGATCTCTGCTCACAGCAACCTTCACCTCCCGGCGATTTTCCTGTCTCAGCCTTCCAAATAGCTGGGACTATAGGTGCGCACCACCACGCCTGGCTAAATTTATTATTTTTGGTAGAGACAGGGTTTCACCATGTCAGCCAGGCTGGTCTCAAACTGACCTCAAGTGACCTGGCCACCTCAGCCTCCCAAAGTGCTGGGATTACAGGCATGAACCATTGCATCCAGCGGGTCCACCTGTTTAACCAACTTGTAGATCAAGAAATAGACGTGGACCGTGGACCCGGCCCTCCATCCTGACTTCCAGCACAGTTGATGACTTTGGCCTGTTCCCAGTGCGGGATCTCAGAGGCTTCGCCCTCATCCTGCTTCTTTCCAGCGTCATATGTGCCACAGCAGTGGCTCCTCATCCAGCTGCTGGGTAGTGCCCTGCAGAGGTATGTGCTGCAGCTCACCCGCTCTGCTCCAGGTCACCCACTCTGCTGCAGCTCACCCGCTCCGCTCCAGGTCACCGGCTCCGCTGCAGCTCACCTGCTCTGCTCCGGGTCAACGGCTCCACTGCAGCTCACCCGCTCAGCTCCAGGTCACCTTCTCCGCTCCAGCTCACCCACTCTGCTGCAGGTCACCCACTTTGCTCCGGGTCACCCGCTCTGCTGCAAGTGTGCATATGGGCCTTCCCCTTGGGAGCTGTTGCGGGCGACTGCCAGGAACAGTCCTGAACGTGTCTTTTGGTGCCTGTGTGTACCCTTTCCTGGTGGACAGTTACCTTGGAGGAAACCTGTAGATATTCGGCTTCAGCAGAGATTGCCAAACCACTTTCCACAGATGTTTCACTGATTCAAACTCCCGCCACTGGCATGTAAGTTCAGCTTCCTCCAAATGCTCAACAGCACTTGATGCTTTCTCCTTTTTATCTTAGCCATTCTGGTAGGGGCGGTGAGCTCACTGAGGTTCTGTGTGCCCTGATGACTGAGGAACGGGAGCACCTCCTCAGTGTCTGTGGGCCGCTTGGATCTCCTTTGTTGTGAAGTATCTTCTCAAGCCTTTTGCCCATGTTTGAATTTAGTTACCTTTTCCTGACTTTATTTTAAGAGACTGGGTCTCACTATGTTACCCAGGCTGGTCACGATTTCTGATTTGTAGTTCTTTAAACATTTTGGATGTCAGTTGTCAGATATTATATATATTGCAAATATTTTCTATTCAGTGGCTTCTACTCTTAGTGACATTTTGGTAAACAGAAGTTTATTATTTTAATATAAGCTAAAATGTAATTTTTATTTTATGGTTAGCATTTTTCACATGCTTTTAAAGAAATCTTCCTATCCCAAGCTTAAGATATTCTCAGGCCAGGCACAGTGGCTCGTGTCTGTGATCCCAGCACTTTGGGAGGCTGAGGTAGGAGAATCACTTAAGCTCAGGAATTCAAGACCAGCCTTCTCTGCTAGAAATTTTAAAACTCAGTCAAGTCTGGTGGCGCAGACCTGTAGTCCTCGCTACTCAGGAGACAGAGGTGGGAGGATTGCTTGAGCCCAAGTGGTTGAGGCTATAGTAAGTTGTGATCGCACCACGGCACTCCAGCCTGGCCAACAGAGTGAGACCCTGTCTTTTTTTTTTTTTTTTTTTTTTTTTTTTTATGGAGTCTTGCTCTTGTTGCCAGGGCTAGAGTACAGTGGCGTGATCTCAGCTCACTGCAACCTCCGCCTCCCAGGTTCAAGCAATTCTCTTGCCTCAGCCTCCCATGTAGCTGGGATTACAGGCACTCACCACCACACCCGGCTAATTTTTTTGTATATTTTTAGTAGAGACAGTGTTTCACCATGTTGGCCAGGCTGGTGTTGAACTCCTGATCGCAGGTGGTCTACCTGCCGTGGTGGCTTCCCAAAGTGCTGAGATTACAGGCGTGAGCCACTGTGCCCTGCCAAGACCCTGTCTTAAAGGAGGAAAAAAAATCCCTTGTTGGGGTGCATCTACAGGTGTGAGGAATGGGAGACACTGGAGCCAGACAGGCTGGTGCTTAGGGGTCCCAGGGCCCTGGGAACCCAGCAGCAAATGGCCTCTCTCCCCAGGGGATGACACACCGGCAGCCCCAGGCCACCAGCATGGCCCTGGACTTTAGTACCTGCGAGTCTGAAAGGACGGCAATCCTCCCACCACTGGCTCCATACCATCTTCGGGCCCCTCCCCAGAGCCTCTCCACCAAACTCAGTGTCTTCAAAATTCAAGTTGATTGTGAAGCTCAGGCAGGTCGGGACCAGCTAATACATTCTAGGTGACATCTTGGGTTTCCCGTCCGCTCCAGTGGCTCCCTGGGCTGTGCAGATGCCCAGTTCCTCCTCCCCTGCCATCATGTGGGCATGGTGGCCTGCCTGACGCCCTTCCTTCTCCCTCCCCATCCACCTCTGCCCACAGGGAGCTGCAGGAGGAGAGTGGTCTGACAGTGGATGCGCTGCACAAGGTAGGCCAGATCGTGTTTGAGTTCGTGGGCGAACCTGAGCTCATGGATGTGCATGTCTTTTGCACAGACAGCGTCCAGGGGACCCCCGTGGAGAGCGACGGTGAGCCTCACGGGGCCTGCTCCCCACTCCCCACCATGCACGTTCCATCTCCTGGCTGGGAGAAAGGCCATTGGCCCAAACCAGCTCTGAGTGCCAGACACCAGGCAGCCTCCACCCAACAATGCCAGCATAGGGCCCTCAGCCATGGTCACTGCACCCATTTCCTACCCCAAAATGAGAAACATAGTCAGAGGATTAAATACAAACGATCATCAGGCTCCTCATGATCACTCAGGGTACTCCTCAGAGAGCCAGTTTAAGTTTG
>NW_022441827.1:0-5064 GCF_009761245.1 Sapajus apella
AAATCTATGAATACTCTCACACCTCTGAAACCCATAACTGGATCTCCTTGGTTTCTATGAGCCACCCTTGGTTGGTTTTGACTGTTTTTAAGCCTTAGAACACAACCTAGTATAAACAGTTACAGTTAAAAGGAAAATAAGGTAATTATTATTTAAAGAAATCAAATGTTCCACATGGATTAACAAGAACAAAGATTTTATAAAATTTCTTCCTTTGGAAACAATGTCCCACATCATAAAAACTAAGAATATAAAGCCCATGTGACTGTGTTTCATTTGAAGCATCTGAGGATAATCACCTTTGCAAGACCTGCTCGGTGGGCTCCTTTAGACTCCCTGTATGCAAGGTATTTGTTGAACTCCCGGAGTTCCTCCATGGAGGGTCTGAACGTCATTATCTTACAGCTGGGGTTCAGAGGACTTTCCGTCTCAGCCACCTCCATGATGGCTTGGTCAGCGTCTGCAGAGAAGACAATAGGGTACACAGAACTGAATTATTATGTGCTTTAGGTCATTTTTCCCAAATACCACATCCAGTTCCCCCAGCAGCAACCCTTCTCTTTCAGTTACTCCCCATTCCCTTCTACCATTCTCAGGGAGACTCCCTCATCTCCACATGAACCCCTGAACAAACAAGAGCCTCTAGTCATTCCAATTGCCAAGTTCCCTATTCCTGGCAGAGAACTGCTGACCTAACTGTACCACTGACCTCCTCAAAACCCTTCCAAGTAAAAATGAATTTTCTTTTTTATTTTTTTGGAGACAGAGTCTTGCTCTCGCGCCCAGGCTGGTGTGGAGTGGTGTGATCTTGGCTCACTGCAACCCCTGCCTCCCGGGTTCAAGTGATTCTCCTGTCTAAGACTTACAAGTAGCTGGGATTAGAGGCGCCCACCACCACACCCAGCTTCTTCTTTTTTTTTGAGACGAAGTCTCGCTCTATCACCAGGCTGCAGTGCAGTGACACGGTCTCAGCTCACTGCAACCTATGACTTCCTAGTTCAAGCAATTCTCCTGCCTCAGCCTCCCAAGTAGCTGGGAATACAGGCACACACTATCACGTTCCACTAATTTTTGTATTTTTAGTAGAGATAAGCTTTCCACATGTTAGCCAGGCTGGTCTCAAACTCATAACCTCAGGCAATCCACCCACTTTGGCCTCCCAAAGTGCTAGGGTTACAGGCATGAGCTACTGCACCCAGCCGTAAAAATGAATTTTCTAACCTTCCAAGTTTACAAAAGATGTTGCTTCTACGTACCAGTTCCAAAACAGACTCTCACTCACATGCGCACCTACACAAAAGCCCAGTCTAGACTGAATAGAAAATGTTAAAAATCATTAGCAGAGTTTACTCAGGTCTGCTTCCAGATTGCCGTATCATACCTTCCTATAGTAATTTACAAGCCATCCATTCAGCAAAATTGCCAGGCACTGGGCAAGACACAGAAAAGAATGAGGATCGAGACAGAAAGGGATGAGGTTTGTTTTCACCTTTCAAGCTGTCTAGAGACTGAACAAACTTCCATATAAAAATGTACACAGGAGCTGGAAGCGGTGGCTCATGCCTGTTAATCCCCAGCACTTCAGAACCAGGCAGATCATATAAGGCCAGGAGTTCAAGACCAGCCTGGGGCAACATGGTGAATCCCCATCTCTACTAAAAATACAAAAAATTAACCAGGCATGGTGGCACAGCTACTAGGGAGACTGAGAGAGGAGAATCACTTTAACCTGGGAGGTGGAGGTTGCAGTGAGCCGAGATCACACCACTGCACTCCAGCCTGGGTGATGGAGTGAGATTATGTCTGGAAAAAAAAAAAAAAGTTTGTACACAGGAAGAAGTAACTAACTCCAACTGGGTTTATGAGAATTCATTTTCCCAGAAAGGAGAGTTAAATCTTATAAGAAGGTATAGGAGTTGGCCAGACAAGAGAAAGGGTCCTCTGGGCAGTGGAAATATCTACAAGTACTGCCTGAATGGAGAGGAGTTTAATAATGTGTCTGGAGCATAGAAAGCAAAGATTATAGGATACCAAAGTAGAATAGTAGGCAGGTTTTGCTATCTATGAAAACACAGGCTTAATCTTGCTGTCAATAAACAGGATGATTCCTTCAGCAAATATTTATTGAGCCTCTAACATGCGACAGGCACAGAGAATGCAAAGGTGAGTAAGAAGCACTGAAGTGGCTGCCTCAGGAAGGAGTCCCATCCAATCTTCTTCTAAATCCATTAGGACCTGGCATCTGACAGCACAAACAACAAATTCTCCTGCAACAAATTTTCCTTTTTTTTGATGAATTTAATCTGCCTAACAGAAAAACTGGGAAGTGAGGGATGGGGCAGATAAAAGGAAGAAACATTATGGGATACTAAGAAGTTAAAACAGCCAGGCACAGTAGCTCATGCCTGTAATCCGAGCACTTTGAGAGGCCGAGGCATGTGGATCACCTGAGGTTGGGAGTTCAAGACCAGCCTGACCACCTTGGAGAAACTCCATCTCTACTAAAAATACAAAATTAGTCAGGCATGGTGGTGCATGGCTGTAATTCCAGCTACTCAGGAGGCTGAGGCAGGAGAATTGCTTGACCCTGGGAGGCAGAGGTTGCGCTGAACCAGGATCATGCCATTGCACTCCAGCCTGGGCAACAAGAGTGAAACTCCATTTCAAAAAAAAAAAAAAGGGAGTTAAAGCACAGCAGTGATACATATAGTGATGTAATCGTCATTCATTTAAAGAAAGTTTAGCTGGGTGCAATGGCTCACACCTATAATCCCAGCACTTTGGGAGGCCAAGGCAGGCAGATGACCTAAGACCAGGAGTTTGAGACCAGCCTGGCCAACATGGCAAAACCCTGTCTCCACTAAAACTACAAAAATTAGCCAGGTATGGTGGCAGGCACCTTTAACCCCAGCTACTGGGGAGGCTAAGGCAGGAGAATCGATTGAACCTAGAAGGTGGAGGTTGCAGTGAGCCGAGATCATGTCACTGTACTCCAAAATTCAACTTGTTTTGTTTTAGTTTTGAGATGAAGTCTCTCTCTGTCACCCAGGCTGGAGTGCAGTGGCACAATCTTGGCTCACTGCAACCTCCGCCTCCTGGGTTCAAGTGATTCTACTGCCGCAGCCTCCCAAGTAGCTAGGATTACAGGTGTGCACCACCATGCCCCGCTAATTTTTGTATTTTTACTGGAGACATTTTGCCACGTTGTCCAGGCTGATCTTGAACTCCTGACCTCAGGCGATCCACCTGCCTCAGCTTCCCAAAGTGCTGAGACTATAGATATGAGCCACTGCACCCAGCCTAGAACCAGCATCTATCTCACAATGTACATGTGAGGTGCTAGGAGATACATAAAAATTAAACCTAGCCATCCTTTAGGAAATTGCAATCCAAAGGAAAAAATAATCCGCACCAAATTACCACATGGTAGAAAATATTCTGGATTCTCCCTGACTCAGGAAGGGAGCTTGCAATAGGAAAAAACCTTCCAGGCTACCTCCCTACCCACCTCCGTTCACTTGTATTCAGGAACACACTCCCGAATCCATGGGCTACAGGATAGAAGCCTCACTCTGTATAGTAAACACAAAGTCCTTTAGAAGCATCTGGATCTGGGCCGGGTGCCGTGGCTCACACCTGTAATCCCAGCACTTTGGGAGGTCGAGGTGGGCAGATCACCTGAGTCAAGGAGTTAGAGACCAGCCTGAACAACATAGTGAAATCTCGTCAAAAATACAGAAATTAGCCAGGTGTGGTGGTGGGCACCTGTAGTCCCAGCTACTTAGGAGTCTGAAGGAGGAGGATCACTTTACCACCCTGGGGGCAGAGGTTGCAGTGAGCCAAGATTGTGCCACTGCAAGCCCACTCTAGCCTGGGTGATAGAGTGGGACCCTGTTTCAACAACAACAACAAAAGCATCTGGGTCTGGCCCTCATCTAACTATTGTGGCCTTGTCCACCATCACTGTCTGCACTGTGCCTCATGCTCCAACAATAGTCACTGACTTGTGCTTCTGTAAACAAGCAAAGCTTTCTGTGTTTTTGCACATTGTTCCTTCCTCTCAGAGCAGCCTCTGCCTACTTCTTCACCTGACAAACTCTTCCCTACCCTTGAGAATCCTAACCATATGGAACAGGTCTGCCTGACCCATCCCTGTGTTCCCAACTTCCTCTCTGCGTTCCTCATTATAGGAGTTGCCTGCCCCACCTGCTGGCACTTCTAACCACCCACTGAACCAACAGTTCCTCCAGGGAAATGCTGGCTCACCACCTCTTTAAGCCCTAGCGTAGGCTGGCACCCCAGCCTGGCTCACAGTATCTGCTGTAATAATTATTTGCCAGCTGAATGAAGGAATAAGTGCCAAATTGTTAACATATTTACATAACAATACTGAATTCAGGAAAAGGAAAGCATTAGTCCCAAACACAAAAAAAGTTACCTAGAAAACAGATTCACCTGCATGACTGGTAAAGAATAATGCAACAGAAAAATCTGAGCAGTGAGAAAAGGGAAGAACCCCACAGATCACCTTTGTAGAAACAGTTGGTACACAGAACGCAGTGTTCATTTTCCACAGGCCTGAACAAGGGTGGCCTGAAGGCCATTTCTCTAGGCAGAAGAAGAAGCCCCTAAGAAAGAAAATGGGAATCCACTGAGTCATTCAACATATAGTTATTGAATGCCTAACTGCTAGGCAGCCATTCACCAGAGAACAAAGTCCTGACACTAACCGTACGAAACAGACAATAAATAGTACATGCTATGAAGAAGAACCAAGGGTAAGGGGATAGAGTGCAAAGGAAAACAGAGGCTATTTAATATAAGGCAGGCAAGGGAAGGCACTTCAGAGGAGCTGAGGCCTGAGGGAGGGAATTAATCATACAGATACCTGCAAAGAGAGCATTTTAGGTTGAGGTAACAAGGAAGGAGACGCTCAGAGTCTTCAAGGAACAGCAGAGAGACACATGTGGCTGGAACACAGTAAGCAAGGAAGAGAATGGTGAGAGATGAAGCTAGGGAGAAAAGGAGTTTGGCATTTACTCTGCATGAAATGGGAAGTGATCC
>NW_022441828.1:0-5063 GCF_009761245.1 Sapajus apella
AGAGTGCACATGGAGATGTTCTGTCCCCTCAGTGTCCAAGCCTCTGATTTCCTTTCCTCCCCATCAGCTGGCAGCACTTCCTGTTCTGCCTCCCGGACCCTTTGTCCCATAACTCCTCTGTGCCAGCTCCTCTCACGGTGCTTATCTCCCTCCATCCCACTCTGGGGCCCTTTCAGTGACTCTTAAAGGGACAGCCTGACAGCAAAAGGCTGTTCTCATTGGGCTGGCTTCCCCTTGAGACTGGGGATGAGGAAAACCAAACAGCAAGGACCCTTTCCTGGGTGTCCTGGGTGTTTACAGCAGGCCATGTACTAGGGATTAACAAAAGTACAACAGCAATAATGAACCTCATTTCACCTTCACAAATGGAAGTCAGACAATACCACCTCTATTTTACAGATGTGAAAGGAGAGGCCCAAAAGGCTCCAGCAACTTGCCCTAAGTCATATCCCTAGCAGACGGAGAGGCAGGATTCAAACCCAGAATTCCTAACCAGTACCCAGAAGTTCTTCCACAATCTTAACAATTCCCCTCTACTGCCCCTTGGGCCCCTTTTCCCCAGAAGCCTGGCGGGCCAAGACTCACATGGCATGGTGACTGGCAACCAGCAGAAGTGCCTGTCTCAGGGCTATTGTTGTTTCTTTTCTTTCTCCGTCTCACTCGTGTTGGAACAGCAGGACTGTTTCTTTGTTGAAATTCTGTTAACTATGGGAAAAAAGAGCAGTAATACTCATGAGAACTACAAACTCTAACAATCACAACCTACGTTACAGTTTTTAGAAAATGCTGTTACACACCATCTGATTTAATGCCACCAACAACTCCATAAAGTGTTGTCACAATCACTTAGTGACTGAGCGGGATTTATATCATTGCAAAAATTAAAAAAAAAAAAAAAAGGAAACAAAAAGAAAAAGCAATACTAGATCTTAAACTCATTCCTCTAACTCCAAGCTCTGGGGTTTTGCCACGAATCAGCATCTGCCAGAGAGCAGAACCACAGACAGAGGCAGAAAAGTCAACATGAAATAGACAGGAACTGTACGCCGTGTGGTTTAGAGTCATACAGCCTCACACGTCTGTTAGTGTTAAGAAGAGCACAAGCACCTCTCACACTTTTATATCAATGTGTCCTCATGGCAGAAGGCAGCCTTTCTGTTAAATCTGGGAATTCATCAGAAAGAGGACAACCAAGTCTCATTTCAGAGACAAGTCTGGTATACTCTTAGAAACCGATGTGACTGTCATCCCTAAGTACATTAATGTTTTTGCTCTCTCAAGAGACTCAAGGGAAACTGATGTTTCAGAAAGATGTCCCATGTTTATCCCGTGGCATTCAAAGTAGCCCAGGTTGAGATGATATGAGGAAGATTCAAGCTGTCAGTTTCAATTTCCCAAGATCTGTTCCACAGAAGATGAGCAGATCTCACTCCAGAGGCCACTGACTGAAGGGCAATCTGGTCCCAGAACCATGGAGAATTTGAAGATGAGGTGGAGAACTCAGAAAGAAACGTGAAAGTCTCTCTGGAGAGCAGAAGCCTGAGAGAAAACCAAACCAAACCCATTCTCCCATTGCCACCTAGAGACACTGTCAACGTTTTGAGTTTATGGGGGAAATGTAGGCTTTTCACACTGTCAATGTCTATGTTAAGGGAGTGGGGCAGCCTGAAACCTCTTGCTTCTAGGTCCCCCATTCCCCTTCCAGCTGGAAATTTGTGCTGGGACCAGAGGAGCCAGAAATGGGATGAGAATGCTTAGGGGACTGGCTCCTAAGATCGAAGGCTGGTCTTGTAGCAGTAATGACGGTTCCTAGGGAGACCGAGACATCACTACATTCCACTCCCCCTGGGGGAGGGGACCACATCAAGGAGATGCCTGAGTCACTGCTCCATGATGGGGGAGGGGGATGCAGGGCTGGGACCCAGGTCCTTGGAGACACCAGCCCAAAGAGCACAGGGAGGTCACGCTGGGGGAGCAGGAGGGGAGGGCAGAGTCTGCAGCAGGGAGCCCCAGGAGTCACCAGCCCAAAGTCACCCAGAAATGACAGGAGAGGGTGGGGACTAGGAGACCCAGGTCCTCAGAGACATGAGCCCACAGAGCCCAGGGGGGTCAGGCTTGGGGCAGGAAAAGGTGAGGCCCAAGTAGGGAGTGGGGAGTCTCAGGAGTTACACATCCAAAGTCACCCTGGGGTGATTAGCAAGACTGGGGCTGGGCTCCTTGCTGAAGGGGTGGGGCTGACTGACAAGACGTTGGTAGGGGGAGCCCAGAGGTACCAGGGTTGGGGGCCCACCCAGTCTGGTGTGTCTCAGAAGTGTTATGGACTCTGGCAGCGGTCTTGCCATCAGAGGGGATCTGTGTGCGTGTTACCTTTTTCCTAGCCAAGGCTAATTTCATCTTGCGAATTTCTTCTGACATCGCCATGGTGGGTGGGGGAGGTTGGTGGAGTTGGGGAGGGAGGGAGGGTTGGGGAGGGAGGTGGGGTTGGGGCCACATCAGCACAATTCAAGGGAGCACTGGTAAGCAGCTCCACTCTCCTACCAGGCAGCTGTGTTGACTGAGCCAGAGGAGGCGTAACCAGGGCCCCAATAGAATGTAGAATAGGGGCGTGGCCTCCATGCTCCAAGCCCATTGGTCCGTGAGAAAGATGAAAGGGAAAGGGGGCGTGGCCAGGCAGCAGCAGCTCTGGAGGGACCTGTGGCATCCCAAGGAAAGCTGACCTTGCAACTCCTGTCCCCGCCCACTCTGAGAGGGGAGGGGCCACCCATTCCTGGAGAGAGGAGGGGCGGGCTTTTGCTTTTAAACTTTTAAATCTACCAGAGCATGCAGCCCAGTGTTTGGGGAGGTGACTGTATGGGGAGATGACAGTGTGGGAAACAATCCTGCCTAGGCCGAGGCCTCATGGAGCCCAGGGTTCCCTAGGGCCAGCAGAGCACTGGAGCGCACCCTGACACCCATTGGAAACCTGGAATCCACACCTGCAGGAAATCAGGAAAGGGGTTCAGCCTCCAATGTACCTGCAGCCAGGTGAGACAGGCACAGGTGGGCGCCAAGCACATCTCCTGCCTGACCTTCCTTTCCTGCCTCCCCCAAGCAGAGGAGAAGTGACAGCTGCCCATCAGCCCATTGCCTAGATTGAGGCCACTGAATCTGGGTCCCAACAGGCAATTGTAACCCTTCACTGTCCCAGGTCTGGCCCAAGGCAGTCATGTCTCTGGTGAGGACCTGGTAGACAGATGTGATGTCCCCACATGGCTCTATAAACCTCTTTTTGAGGATAATCAAGGAAATGGGCAATACCATCATGCACAGCCAAGAACCTGCCAGGGCCAGATAGAAGTCAGTTTGGTTCCAGGCCTGGCCCTGGAAGGGTGGTGGATTGGGGGCAGCCACAGTGAAGGGGAATGGAGGGACATGGGCTGCGTGGCCAAGGCTGTCAGCTCCTGCAGCACCTGCAGAACGTCCGCCCAGGCCTGGCTCTGCACTCACGCTTCTGCCTGGAGCCACAGGTGCCTGGACAGTGGCCTGAAGTATGGATGGTGATAGGAAAAGCACTTGTGGCCACATGTGGGCACCTAAGCATGAGACAGAGGGGCATCGTGCCCCAAAGAGACCATAGAGGCCAAGAACTCAAGCAGATGTACCCCCTGGTCCTGGGTCACATCAATTAAGTCAGAGCCTGTCCTGACCCTGAAGCTGCAGCTCAGTCTAGTTGAGACTCATAAAGAGATGTCAGTGCAGGGCAGGGAGCCCGGCCCAGCCTGCGACGTCCAGCAAAGCTGTGTGCTGGACAAGAATCTCTGAAGATGAGTCCAGGTCAAGGACAGCTGTGCCTGGCAGGGAGTTGGGGAAATGCCCGGGGGACAGGAGGCCTGAGGACCTTTAACCAGCTGGGATGCCAGGTCAGCACGTGCAGAAGAGAAGGTGACATGGCAGCAAGTGTCTGAGGCCAGGCTATAAACCTAGGTTCCGCCTTGTCTAGCCTAAACCATGCTGCTGCCCAGTCACCATCCTTCAAACGCCAGAGGCAGGGCTGGGAGGGCCCCCAGACCCCTCTTCTCTCCCGCTCTAAGGTGGTTCTCATCCCTTACCAGAAGGAAAGTGAAGCCTTCTATGGGTCACAGACTGCCAGGTTCTCTGTCACCTGGTGGAAGGGGCGGGGAGAGCTGCAGCTGGGTGAGGAAGAACCCAGGTACCAGAGCTAGAAGGGCTTTGGGGAAACCTTGAACAGGGCCAGGACCTGAGCTCTGCCTGGCTATGGTGACTCTGAGCCAGGCAACCCTATGATAGTCTCAGTCTGTCATTCTGTCTCATGGGGGATGTCGGGATTATTACCTTTGGAGTCAAAGTAGGTAATCCAGGGAAACCAGAGTTCCCAGTAGGGACCAAGACCAAAGGATGGAGGGGTCTGGCCTGTCCCAGAATGTCAGGCTGGATGAGGCGCTGTGTGAAGCCTGGACAGCTGAGGCCCTTTCCCTTCAGGTTACAGGAATCTGGCTCCTCATCTAGATTCTCATATGCCATCCAGATACCCAACCTTAGGGACAATTCCTCCCAGCTGGTAGCAGTGAGTCAATCCTTGTACTCACCCCACCAAAAGCTCTGAAATGAGGAGGCCTGCGGGTAAGGGTGAGACTCTTCAGGAAAAGGTTCTCAGTGGCAAGGAAGGTTTGAGCTGTGCCTTAGGGAAGTCAGAGGGGTAGGTGACAGCCCCCTCACAAAGCCTGCCATGGAACACAGGAGAGACACAGGTATAGTGGTGGGAATGTTCTGGAAGACAGCAGGCAGCCTCCCACTCACTGCTGGGACCAAGTGAGGTCAGGTCCACACACCAGAAGCTGGTATCCACACACGGGTGCACTTTATTTCTTGTTTTAGAGACAGGGTTTTGCTCTGTTGCCCGGGCTGGAGTGCAGTGGTGCAATCATAGCTCACTGCAGCCTTTACATCCTGGGTTCATGCGATCCTCCCACCTCAGCCTCCTGAGTAGCTGGGACTACAGGCACATGCTACCATGCGTAATTTTATTTTTTGTAGAGACAGGGTCTTGCTATGTTGTGCAGGCT
>NW_022441829.1:0-5062 GCF_009761245.1 Sapajus apella
TTGCCTATCTAGTAAATGCCTATTGGCTGAAAACTTTTCCATCTTTTCCCCACAGGGGTTCAAGCTGGCGGCATTTGCCATCCTACGGGGTCCAAGGGTCAGGTTGGACAAGGAGGAAAGGGTTGTGTTGCCTTGACTCTCCAGCCTCCTCTACTTGGCAAGGAGTCTTGCTGCTGCATGGTGACGTGGGCCATCCATGCTGGGGCAGAGCTGGCAACTCCAGGGCCTGGGTCTAAGGCACCATCTTCCACCATTTGAAGGCAAAGGGCACCCAGCGGATGGTGGCACAGGCACAGATGTCTCCCACATCTGCCAGGTAGCAGTCGAAGTCACTGATGAAGGTGCACTTGAAGCCCAGGGGCTCCAGCAAGCAGCGCATCTTTTCTTCCAGGCAGCAGGTACCCATGATTTGGGGCCCAAAAGGCTTGGGGATCCCCAGGTTCTTGCCCATCACAATCATCTGCAGCAGGTTAGGGAAGTATGGCCTTGCGAAGAGCCTCTTGGGCTGCTGATCAGAGGGGACATTGGTCAGCTTCTCCAAGCAGAACAGCTGGGGAATCTCGATGATGTCCTGTTCCACCAGGCCCAGCTCTGTCTTCAGGATGTCATGGTTCAGGTGAATACACTTCTCCACGTATTAATTCTGCTTCCTCAGGCTTTCATCAGCCAAAAGTTGGTCGATGGTTTTGGCTTCCCTTCTGTTAGACAGGAGCTGATCTGCTCTAACTCCATCAAACAGAAAAGCATCACCATAGCCTTCCTTCTGTTTCTCTTGGGAGAGTTTGTAGCAGGCGCCGGGGCTGGCCAGGAGCAGCTGGAAGCCCTTTTTGCCCTCACTCTTCTCATCTGTGGGGATGAAACACATGAACTCATCCAGGTGGTTGGTCATTAGCCAATCGGAGTAGAGCTCCACCGGTGCTTGCACCTGCTGGGCATAGAGGAAGTCTTGGAGGGTCTTACTCATGGCCCGGCCCTCCATGCTGGGGTAAAAGCTGCTGCCAATGAGGACTCTGCCCAGGGAGTATTCTTTCCCTTGGACCTTGACAGGTGGGGACATCATCACATTCCCGATGGAATCCATGCTGGCCACTTTATGGTCCTCAGTGTCGTGGGTCACGTAGCCAATACCGGGGCTCAGTGAGTATTTCATGGGGAACTCATCGAGTTTGGGGGCTCGAGGCGTGTCGAGGATCAAGGATGTGGTCTTGTGGCTTGCCTGGGTGTAGCAGAAGACCATCTCATCCTGGAGCCACCTGCCCAGTCGGCCGGGGTCCTTGTAGACAGATGCCACCTGGCTGTTGCTCTTCTCACTCAGCTCCGTCACTGTGTCCACAAAACCCTGCAGCTGCAGCTCCCTGCACAGAGGCACCTGGGTGCAGGGAATGAAGATGCAGGGAGCCACCTGAAACACCACTGTGTCTTTGTACAGCAGAGCCTCTGGAATTAACGGGTCTTGAGACTCCTCCACCAGGGATATAGAGTAGGTGATCAGGCCTGAGAATTCGGCGGACGGAAACACCATAGCTTCGAGGTAGAAGGTCTCTTTCAAGTGGTCCCTGAGGAGGGCCAAGGTGTAGGCATGCTGGCTGGGCCCCAGCACCAACTCAAAGGTACTGGAGTTGCCTTTTCGGGGCCAGTAGACTCTTGCCTTCTTTGACTCTTCCTCAGAGGTGTGAAGGACCAGCCGATATTTCTTTAAAAGGCAGCTGGGGCCTTGGACCTTCAGTGTCATCTGAGACAGATTCTTTATTTCCTCTGAAAAGATCACTCTGTTGGTCTTGTCCTCAAGTTGCTGGCCTGCATCAGCAGGGTTGCAATTCACAAGCAGGATGGCGCCCCAACCTCTGGGACCCCAGGTCCATTTTTTAAGCTAATGTGCCCCAGCCCAAATGGCCAACAGACAGAATAATGAAGAAGATATGGGCATATATTTTTGAATGTATATTTAAAATTATTTATACAAATTTAATATATTATAAAATCCAATTCTTAAAAAAAAAAAAAGATATGGGCATATATTTAATTAATGGGTAATGTGCCCCAGCCCAAATGGCCAACAGACAGAATCATGAAGAAGATATGCAGAAATATGAAAACATGTATAACATAGTACTCCTCTGTCCGCTGTGAGGCCCAGAGGCGCAGAACAGCACAGCTTCCAGGTTCCTGGGCACTGACTGTGACTCCCTCCCTGCCCCTGCCCGCCTCCCCCCAGCTCTGGGCACTCAATGGAGGGGACACGGCCCAGGGATGGGAGTATTTTTTTAAGTAACAAGACCAAGCCTATTTGGACTAGAAACCCTGATGACATCACTCAAGAGGAGTATGGTGAATTCTACAAAAGCCTCACCAATGACTGGGAAGACCACTTGGCAGTCAAGCACTTTTCTGTAGAAGATCAGTTGGAATTCAGGGCATTGCTATTCATTCCTTGTCGGGCTCCCTTTGAACTTTTTGAGAACAAGAAGAAAAAGAACAACATCAAACTCTATGTCCATCGTGTATTCATCATGGACAGCTGTGATGAGTTGATACCAGAGCATCTCAACTTTATCCGTGGTGTGGTTGATTCTGAGGATTTGCCTCTGAACATCTCCCAAGAAATGCTCCAGCAGAGCAAAATCTTGAAAGTCATTTGCAAAAACATTGTTAAGAAGTGCGTTGAGCTCTTCTCTGAGCTGGCAGAAGACAAGGAGAATTACAAGAAATTCTATGAGGCATTCTCTAAAAATCTCAAGCTTGGAATTCACGAGGATTCCACTAACCGGCGCTGCCTGTCTGAGCTGCTGCGCTATCACACTTCCCAGTCTGAAGATGAGATGACATCTCTGTCAGAGTATGTTTCTCGCATGAAGGAGACACAGAAGTCCATCTATTACATCACTGGTGAGAGCAAAGAGCAGGTGGCCAACTCGGCTTTTGTGGAGCGAGTGCGGAAGCGGGGCTTCAAGGTGGTATATATGACTGAGCCCATTGACGAATACTGTGTGCAGCAGCTAAAGGATTTTGATGGGAAGAGCCTGGTCTCAGTTACCAAGGAGGGTCTGGAGCTACCAGAGGATGAGGAGGAGAAGAAGAAAATGGAAGAGAGCAAGGCAAAGTTTGAGAACCTCGGCAATCTCATGAAAGAAATCTTAGATAAGAAGATTGAGAAGGTGACAATCTCCAATAGGCTTGTGTCTTCACCCTGCTGCATTGTGACCAGCACCTACGGCTGGACAGCCAATATGGAGCGGATCATGAAAGCCCAGGCAGTTCGGGACAACTCCACCATGGGCTACATGATGGCCAAAAAGCACCTGGAGATAAACCCTGACCACCCTATTGTGGAGATGCTGTGGCAGAAGGCTGAGGCAGACAAGAATGACAAGGCAGTTAAGGACCTTGTGGTGCTGCTGTTTGAAACAGCCCTGCTCTCTTCTGGCTTTTCCCTTGAGGATTATAGACCCACTCCAACCGCATCTACCGCATGATCAAGCTAGGTCTAGGTATCGATGAAGATGATGTGGCAGCAGAGGAAACCAGTGCTGCAGTTCCTGATGAGATCCCTCCTCTTGAGGGTAATGAGGATGCGTCTCACATGGAAGAAGTAGATTAGGAGTTTATAGTTGGAAAACTGCCCTTGTATAGTGTCCCCATGGCTCCCCCTACAGCCTTGAGTGCCCTTCTGCCACCGCTGATGTCTGGTGTTTTTCTGTCCTGTCCTTCGGTTGAAGGCAGGAAACAAGGGTGTCAAGCCCCCATTCTTTCCCTACTCTGACAGCAGGATTGGATGTTGTGTATTGTGGTTTTTTATTTTGTTTGTTCATTTTGTTCTGAAATTAAAGTATGCAAAATAAAGAATATGCTGTTTTTATACAAAAATATTTTTTATTTTTTATATATACATATAAATTTATATATATTTGTGGCTCACACAAAAATGTGGCTCATTTTTTTTTTCTGAGTCAAAGGTTTTTATTTATTCTTCTGCCGCCGCAGGAGCAGTTCGATGGCATGTTGCTGGCTATGGCTCAGCAGCACGAGGGAGGTGTGCAGGAGCTTGTGAACACCTTCTTCAGTTTCCTTCAATGCAAAACAGATTTTTTCATTGGAGGAGAAGAGGGGATGGCGGAGAAGCTTATCACTCAGACTTTCAGCCACCACAATCAGCTGGCACAGGTAAATTGAGGCTCCATTTTTTTTTAAGGAGATAATAGCATTTTTATTAGCAACTCAGCAGGAAAAGAAAAAGCAGCTCCTGGTTATTTCTGTTTCCTCTGTTTCTTAGTGCATCTACTTTTTTTCTGTCCTTTCTTCTTCTTTTTAATGAGAACAGCTTTCTCTCCCATAAACAAGCTTTTAGAATGTCCTTCTGCATTTTTAGAAGTAAAATTAAGTCCCTTCTTAAGTTTACCGACATTCTTTAATCATGGATTTGAATTTTGTTGTTTTAACTTTTCTTTATTAACAGAACGCATGACTCTGAGTTTAGTTCAGAATTATTTAATTTCAGAGCAAGATGAACAGAATCTGTATTCTCAAAGAGCACACAGCCAAATCCTTTGCCAATGGCTGTAACTTGGTCTCTCACAATCCTCACAGCCATGATACTTCCACAGTTCAGGAAGTGCTTCTCAACAGCAGATTCTTCAACTTTGTAAGGGAGATTCCCTACAAAAACTGATCTCTTGTCTCTAGATGAGGTCTCAGATGCGAGATCAACTCTAATACAAAATCCATCTGCAGTTTGGGCCCCATTTCTTTTCAATGCTTGTGTGGCAGCACTCTCATCCTTAAACACAACATAGACATTAATATTTTTCTGATCAGGATGAATTTTACATTTTATTGCTGCCAACTTTTTAGACAGAGTTCCCTCTGCTGGAATCAGAGAACGAAATCGTACAGATTCTATTTGTCCATACTCATTAAAAAACAACTTCAGCTTCTTCTTATCACGTGTAACAGGCAAATTTCCGAGAACCTGGGCAATGTTTTTTTTTTTTAATGGATAAAACTCAAATATAATATTAAACAAAAGAATCAAGTCATAGAAGATGTGGATGAGTCAGTCCATTTA
>NW_022441830.1:0-5062 GCF_009761245.1 Sapajus apella
TTCTAGGTCCTTGAGGAATCGCCACACTGTCTTCCACAATGGTTGAACTAATTTACACTCCCACCAACAGTGTAAAAGTGTTCCTATTTCTCCACATCCTCTCTAGCATCTGTTGTCTCCAGATTTTTTAATGATCGCCATTCTAACTGGCGGGAGATGGTATCTCAATGTTGTTTTGATTTGCATTTCTCTGATGACCAGTGACGATGAGCATTTTTTCATATGTTTGTTGGCCTCATGTATGTCTTCTTTTGTAATGTGTCTGTTCATATCCTTTGCCCACTTTTGAATGGGCTTGTTAGTTTTTTTCTTGTAAATCTGTTTTAGTTCTTTGTAAATTCTGGATATCAGCCCTTTGTCAGATGGGTAAACTGCAAAAATTTTTTCCCATTCTGTCGGTTGCCGATTCACTCTAATGACTGTTTCTTTTGCCGTGCAGAAGCTGTGGAGTTTGATTAGGTCCCATTTGTCTATTTTGGCTTTTGTTGTCAATGCTTTTGGTGTTTTGGTCATGAAGTCCTTGCCTACGCCTATGTCCTGAATGGTTTTGCCTAGATTTTCTTCTAGGGTTTTTATGGTGTTAGGTCTTATGTTTAAGTCTTTAATCCATCTGGAGTTAATTTTAGTGTAAGGTGTCAAGAAGGGGCCCAGTTTCTGCTTTCTGCACATGGCTAGCCAGCTTTCCCAACACCATTTATTGGACAGGGAATCCTTTCCCCATTGCTTGTTTTTGTCTGATTTGTCAAAGATCAGATGGTTGTAGATATGTTGTGTTTCCTCCAAGACCTCTGTTCTGTTCCATTGGTCTATATCTCTGTTTTGGTACCAGTACCATGCTGTTTTGATTACTGTAGCCTTGTAGTATAGTTTGAAGTCTGGTAGTGTGATGCCTCCCGCTTTGTTCTTTTTGCTTAGAATTGACTTGGCTATGGTTCCATATGAAGTTTAAGGTGATTTTTTCCAGTTCTGTGAAGAAGGTCATTGGTAGCTTGATGGGGGATAGCATTGAATCTGTAAATTACTTTGGGCAGTATGGCCATTTTCACGATATTGATTCTTCCTAACCATGAATATGGAATGTTTCTCCATCTGTTTGTGTCCTCTCTTATTTCATTGAGCAGTGGCTTGTAGTTTTCCTTGAAGAGGTCCTTTACGTTCCTTGTTAGTTGTATTCCTAGGTATTTTATTCTCTTTGTGGCAATTGTGAATGGAACTTTGTTCTTGATTTGGCTCTCTTTAGGTCTGTTATTGGTGTATAGGAATGCATGTGATTTTTGCACATTGATTTTGTATCCTGAGACTTTGCTGAACTTGCTTATCAGTTTCAGGAGGTTTGGGGCTGAGACGATGGGGTCTTCTAGATATACAATCATGTCGTCTGCAAATAGAGACAATTTGACTTCCTCCTTTCCTATTTGAATGCCCTTTATTTCTTTTTCTTGCCTGATTGCTCTGGCTAAAAATTCTAATACTATATTAAATAGCAGTGGTGAGAGAGGGCATCCTTGTCTGGTGCCACATTTCAAGGGGAATGCTTCCAGTTTTTGCCCATTCAGTATGATATTGGCTGTTGGTTTGTCATAAATAGCTTTTATTATTTTGAGATATGTTCCATCAATACCTAGCTTATTGAGGGTTTTTAGCATAAAGGGCTGTTGAATTTTGTCAAAGGCCTTCTCTGCATCAATTGAGATAATCATGTGGTTTTTGTCTTTGGTTCTGTTTATGTGGTGAATTACATTTATAGACTTGCGTATGTCCAACCTGCCTTGCATCCCTGGGATGAAGCCTACTTGATCATGGTGGATAAGCTTTTTGATGTGCTGTTGCAATTGGCTTGTCAGTATTTTATTGAAGATTTTTGCATCTATATTCATCATGGATATTGCCCTGGAGTTTTCTTTTCTTGTTGAGTCTCTGCTGGGTTTTGGAATCAGGATGATATTGGTTTCATAAAATGATTTGGGAAGAATTCCCTCTTTTTGTATTGTTTGGAATAGTTTCAGAAGGAATGGTACAAGCTCCTCTTTGTATGTCTGGTAGAATTCGGCTGTGAACCCGTCTGGACCTGGGCTTTTTTTGGTTGGTAAGCTCTTAATTGCTGCCTCAACTTCAGACCTTGTTATGGGTCTGTTCAGGGTTTCGGCTTCTTCCTGGTTTAGGCTTGGGAGGAGGCAAGTGTCCAGGAATTTATTCATTTCTTCCAGGTTTATTAGTTTATGTTCATAGAGTTGTTTGTAATAATCTCTGATGATGGTTTGAATTTCCATGGAATCTGTGGTGATATCCCCTTTATCGTTTTTTATTGCATCAATTTGGTTATTCTCTCTTTTCTTTTTTATTAATCTGGCTAGTGGTCTGTCTATTTTGTTGATCTTTTCAAAAAACCAGCTCCTGGATTTATTGATTTTTTGAAGGGTTTTTTGTGTCTCTATCTCCTTCAGTTCTGCTCTGATCTTAGCTATTTCTTGTCTTCTGCTAGACTTTGAGTTTTTTTGATCTTGCTCCTCTAGCTCTTTCAGTTTTGACGATAGGGTGTCAGTTTTTTCTCTCTCCTTGCTTCTCATGTGGGCACTTATTGCTATATATTTTCCTCTGGAGACTGCTTTAAATGTGTCCCAGAGATTCTGGTATGTTGTGTCTTCATTTTCTTTGGTTTTGAAGAGCATTTTTATTTCTGTCTTCATTTCATTGTTTATCCAGTCAACATTCAAGAGCAAGTTGTTCAGTTTCCATGAAGCTGTGCGGTTCTGGGTTAGTTTTTGAATTCTGAGTTCTAACTTGATTGCACTGTGGTCTGAGAGACTGTTTGTTACCATTTCTGTTCTTTTGCATTTGCTAAGGAGTGATTTACTCCCAATAATGTGGTCAATTTTAGAGTAGGTGTGATGTGGTGCTGAGAAGAGTGTATATTCTGTGGATTTGGGGTGGAGAGTTCTGTAAATGTCTATTAGGTTTGCTTGGTCCAGGTCTGAGTTCAAGTCCTGGATATCCTTGTTAATTTTCTGTCTTGTTGATCTGTCTAATATTGACAATGGGGTGTTAAAATCTCCCACTATTATTGTGTGGGAGTCTATGTCTCTTTGTAAGTCATTTCTGGGTGCTCCTGTATTGGGTGCGTATATATTTAGGATCGTTAGCTCTTCTTGTTGCATTGATCCTTTTACCATTATGTAATGTCCCTCATTGTCTCTTATGATCTTTGTTGCTTTAAAGTCTAATTTATCAGAGATGAGAATTGCAACTCCTGGTTTTTTTTGCTCTCCATTTGCTTGGTAAATCTTTCTCCATCCCTTTATTTTGAGCCTTTGTGTATCCTTGCATGTGAGATGGGTTTCCTGGATACAGCACACCAATGGGTTTTGGCTTTTTATCCAATTTGCCAGTCTGTGTCTTTTGATTGGGGCATTTAGTCCATTTACATTTAGGGTTAATGTTGTTATGTGCAAATTTGATACTGCCATTTTGGTGCTAGCTGGGTGTTTTGCCCTTTAGTTGAGCTGGTACTTATTGTTCCTTTATATGTGTAGAGCCTCTTTCAGGAGCTCTTGCAGAGCTGGCCTGGTGGTGCTCAAATCTCTGAATACTTGCATGTTCCCAGAGGATTTTATTTTTCCTTCACTAATGAAGCTTAGTTTGGCTGGATAGGAGATTCTGGGTTGAAAGTTCTTTTCTTTAAGGATGTTGAATATTGGCCCCCACTCTCTTCTGGCTTGTAGGGTTTCTGCTGAGAGATCTGCTGTGAGTCTGATGGGCTTCCCTTTGTGGGTAACCCGACCTTTCTCTCTGGCTGCCCTTAGTATTTTCTCCTTCATTTCAACCCTGATGAATCTGACAATTATGTGCCTTGGGGTTGCTCTTCTTGACAAATATCTTTGTGGTGTTCTCTGTATTTCCTGGACTTGAATGTTTGCCTGCCTTGCTAGGTTGGGGAAGTTTTCCTGGATAATATCCTGAAGAGTAGTTTCCAGCTTGGATTCATTCTCTTCGTCGCATTCAGGTACGCCTATCAAACGTAGATTAGGTCTTTTCACATAGTCCCACATTTCTTGGAGATTTTGTTCATTCCTTTTTACCGTTTTTTTCTCCAGTCTTGCCTTCCCATTTTATTTCATTGAGTTGATCTTCGACCTCTGATATCCTTTCTTCTGCTTGGTCAATTCGGCTGTTGATACTTGTGCATGCTTTGCGAAATTCTCGTGTTGCATTTTTCAGCTCCATCAATTCACTTATATTCCTTTCTATTTTGTCCATTCTCGTTATCATTTCGTCAAATCTTTTTTCAAGGTTCTTAGTTTCTTTGCGTTTGGTTAGAACATGTTCTTTAAGTTCACAGAAGTTTCTTACTACCCACCTTCTGAAGTCTGATTCTGTCATTTCATCACACTCATTCTGCCCCCAACCTTGTTCCCTTGCTGGTGAGGAGTTGTGATCCCTTGTAGGACAGGCGTTCTGGTTTCAGGTGTTTTCATCCTCTTTGCGCTGGTTTCTTCCCATCTTTAAGGATTTATCCACCTGTCAACTTTGCAGTTGCTGGCTTTCAGATTGGGTCTCAAATCTTTCAGATTGACTTCTGTTTGTTGATGATGAGGTTATTTCTGTTTCTTGGTTTTCCTTCTGACAGTCTGGCCCCTCTGCTGTAGGTCTGCCGAGGTTCACTCCAGGCCCTGCTTGCCTGGGGTTCACCTGCAGCAGCTGCTGAACAGTAAGGGTTGTTACTAGTTTTCTTCTTCTGCTATCTTTGTCCCAGAAGGATACCTGCCTAGCGTCAATCTGATCTCTCCTTTATGAGGTGGCTCTTTGGATATATAGGGGTCAGGGAGCTGCTTGAGGAGATGGTCTCTTCTTTATAGGAGCTCAAATGGTAAGCTGTGAGCTCTGTTGTTCATTCAGAGCTGCTGGGCAGGTACGTTTAGGTCTGCTGCAGCAGAACTCGTAAACTACTTTTTATTCCCAGGTGCTCTGTCCCAGGGATTTAGGGCTTTATGAGTTTCAGTTATGCTGTTGCCTTCTCTTTTTTTTTTTTTCCTTCAGAGCTGTCCTGCCCAGCAAGGAGGCAGCC
>NW_022441831.1:0-5062 GCF_009761245.1 Sapajus apella
TTACAGGCTTGAGCCACCGCGCCCGGCCTAATTTTTTGTATTTTTAGTAGAGACGGGGTTTCACCATGTTGACCAGGATGATCTCGATCTCTTGACCTCGTGATCCACCCGCCTCGGGTGCTGGGATTATAGGCTTGAGCCACCGCGCCCAGCCTGTTTTTTGTTTTTTGGTTTTTTTGAGTCGGAGTTTCCTTCTTGTTGCCCAGGCTGGAGTGCAATGGCATGATCTCAACTCACCGCAACTTCTGCCTCCTGGGTTCCAGCAGTTCTCCTGGCTCAGCGTCCAGCTGGGATTACAGGTGTGTGCCACCACGCTCAGCTAATTTTTGCATTTTTAGTAGAGATAGGGTTCCTCCATGTTGGTCAGGCTGGTCTCGAACTCCCGACCTCAGGTGATCCACCCACCTGGGCCTCCCAAAATGCTGAGATTACAGGCATGAGCCACCGCGCCCTGCCATGTCTTTGATTTTTTTGTTATTGTTGAGACAGAGTCTCGCTCTGTTTCCCAGGCTGGAGTGCAGTGGGGCGATCTTGGCTCACTGCAACCTCCACCTCCCAGGTTCAAGCAATTCTCCTGCCTCAGCCTCCTGAGTAGCTGGGACTACAGGTGCGTGCCACCACACCCGGCTAATTTTTTGTATTTTTAGTAGATACCGGGTTTCACCATGTTAGCCAGGATGGTCTTGATCTCCTGGCCACATGATCCACCCGCCTCAGCCTCCCAAAGTGCTGGGATTACAGGCATGAGCCACTGTGCCTGGCCAGTATTTTGAGTTAACTTTTGTGCATGGTGTTAGGCAAGGGTCCAACTTCATTTTTTTTTTAAGTCAGGCTGGAGTGCAGTGGCACAATCTCGGCTCATTGCAACCTCCGCCTCCAGGGTTCAAGTGATTCTCATGCCTCAGCCTCAGGAATAGCTGGGATTACAGGTGTGAGCCACTGTGCCCAGCTAATTTTTGGTTTCAGTAGAGACAGGGTTTCACCATGTTACACAGGCTAGCCTCAAACTCCTGACCTCAAGTGATCCATCCACCTCAACCTCCCGAAGTGCTAGGATTACAGGAGTGAGTCACTGTGCCCAGCCCCCACAGGATATGTTTTGGTCCAATTTATGGAGGAGGAGGAAGTGGAGGAAGAAGAAGCAGAAGGACAGTGAGGAGAAGGCGGACGAGGAGGAGAGAGGTCCCAAGGAGGCCTCCCATCAAGTTCTGTTCCCAAGGCAATGCTTTCCCGCTGGTGTTCAACATGCAGTGAAAGAAAGCAGCATGCCCAGCCATAAACACGAATGAAATCATGTTCCTCGCTCCAACGTGGATGCAGCTGGAGGTCATTATCCTAAGCAAATTAACTCAGGAACAGAAAACGAAGGACTGTATGTTCTCACTTATAAATGAGATCTAAACATTGGGTACACATGGCTGGTCGAGGTGGCTCATTCCTGTAATCCTAGCACTTTGGGAGGCCACGGTGGGCGGATCACCTGAGGTCAGGAGTTTAAGACCAGCCTGGCCAACATGGTGAAACCCTGTCTCTACAAAAACACAAAAATTAGCTGGGCATGATAGTGGGCACCTGTAATCCTAGCTACTCAGGAGGCTGAGATGGAAGAATCATTTGAACCCAGGAGGGAAAGGTTGCAGTGAGCCAAGATCGCACCATTACACTCCAGCCTGGGAGATAGAGCGGGACTCCATCTCAAAAAACAAAAACATTGAGTACACATATATGGACATAAAGATGGGAAGAATAGACACTGGGGCCTCCTAGAGTGGAGAGGGACAGTGGAGGGCAAGAGTTGAAAAACTGTTGGGTATTATGCTCACTACCTGGGTAACAGGATCAATCATAGCCCAAACCTCAGCATCATGCTGTATACCCAGGAAACGCACCCACAAACACCTCCCTGAATCTAAAATAAAAGTTGGGAGGCCGGGCGCGGCGGCTCATCTATCACCAGATACTGCTGGTCTATCATCCCAGCACTTTTGGGAGGCCAAGGTGGGAGGATGACGAGCCCAGGAGTTTAAGATCAGCCTTGGCAACCTTTACAAAAAATTAGCAGGGTGTGGTGGAATGTACTGTAGCCCCAGCTACTCAGGAGGCTGATGTGGGAGGATCTCTTGCGCCTGGAAGGTTGAGGCTGGAGGGAGCTGTGATCGAGCTACTGCACTACAGCCTAGACAACAAAGCAACACCCCATCTGAAAAAATAATAATATGGCCAGGCATGGTAGGTGGCTCATGCCTGTAATCCCAGCACTTTGGGAGGCCAAGGTGGGCAATCACTTCAGGTCAGGAGTTAGAGACAAGCCTGGCCAACATGGCGAAACTCCATCTCTACTAAAAATACAAAAATTAGCCAGGCATGGTGGTGGGCGCCTGTAATCCCAGCTACTCAGGAGGCTGAGGCAGGAGACCCCCTGGAACCTGGGAGGTGGAGGTTGCAGTAAGCTGAGATTGCACAACTGCAGTCCAGCCTGGGTGACAGAGCAAGATACCATCGCAAAAAAAAAAAAGTTAATATAAAGGTTGAAATTATTTTTTTTTAAAATGCAGCATGGCCCATGTAGTGCAGAGCAGCATAATAAGACCTTCTTCTGTGTCACAGGCAAGACTTCCTCATGCACCTTGAGTTTTTCTCATTGTTTTTCCCTAGGCTTTTTTTTTTTTTTAGCCTAAGTCTGGCTCTGTCACCCAGGCTGGAGTGCAGTGGCACAATCTTGGCTCACTGTAGCCTCCACCTCCCAGGTTCAAGCAATTCCCCTGCCTCAGCCTCCTAAGTAGCTGGGATTACAGGTGTGCATCACCACACTCAGCTAATTTTTGTATTTTTAGTAGAGACGGGGTTTCACCATATTGGCCAAGCTGGTCTGGAGCTCCTGACCTCATGAGATACGCCCACCTCGGCCTCCCAAAGTGCTGGGAATACGGGCATGAGCTACCTCTCCTGGCCTCCCTGAGCCTTTTAAAATAGAATCAAAGGCTCTATTTCATCAACCCTCCTTTGTCCACAAGATGAGAGTTCTTGGGAGTGACCACTCCCAAGCGTTTAGGTTCTTCTCACTATTGCCCTTAATTTCCCTGTAACCCTAACCTCTCCTTGAATTGCCTGCATATGAGATAGACAAATGAATGGAAGTGTTTATTAATAATAGTCCATCTGGCCAGGTGTGGTGGCTCATGCCTGTAATCCCAGCACTTTGGGAGGCCGAGGCAGCTGGATCACCTGAGGGAGGAGTTCAAGACCAGCCTGGCCAACATGGGGAAACCCCATCTCTACTAAAAATACAAAAATTAGCTGGGTGTGGTGGTGAGCACCTGTATTCCCAGCTACTCAAGAAGCTGAGGCAAGAGAATCTCTTGAACCGGGAGGTGGTTTCAGTGAACCGAGATCGCTCCACTGCACTCCAGATTGGGTGACAAGGGCAAAAGTCTGTCTCAAAATAATAATAGTCCATTTTTCTATCTCCGTGCTACTCTAGCTTGCCCCATTCCCATAGCTCCTCTCCCAATCCAGATATCTTCAAGGAAGGAGCCCCACTCTTCTCTGCCACTTAAAAAGTTTCTAGGCATTCAGGGCCCTCAGGCCTGGTGGCTGTGGGATGGGAAGGAACACCCAGGGGGTCATCCCTGCTGCATTTCCCAAACACCTGGATGGAACCTTTGACCTGGAGCAGCTCTAAGCCTGACCCTAGAGCCCTAAGACCAAGAGGCTAGCTTGATCTGTCACGTGGTCCACTCAGCCTTGGGACATTTACCACACTGGATACTGTGGTTGAAATTCAGAGAAAGTGCAATGCAGTTCACAGAGATTGCAGAAGAGGTCGAAGAAGACACAGCAAAGATAAATGGGAGATGGGCAGATTGCTTGAGTCCAGGAGCTCAAGACCAGCCTGGGCAACATGGTGAAACCCCGTCTCCACCAAAAATATAATTAGCTGGGCATAGTGGCACACACCTGTAGTCCCAGCTACTTGGGGGGCTGAGGTGAGAGGATCACTTGTGCCCAAGAGGTTGAAGCTGCAGTGAGCCGAGATCGTGCCACTGTACTCCAGCCTAGGCAACACAGTGAGATCCTGTCTCAAAAATAAATAAATAAATAAATAATAGAAATTAAAATTAAAAAATTTAAAACCTTAGAAAGATCAGTGGTGAGTTCAGAGGAGGTACAGAGGATGGAAAGGAGGGAAATGGGAAATGGTTATTGATGAGGTGTTTGCAAGATAACTTGTCCTTTCTTTTGAAATGGAGTCGTGGTTGCCCAGGCTGGAGGGCAGTGGCATGATCTCGACTCACTGCAACCTCTGCCTCCTGGGTTCAAGTGATTCTCCCTCAGCCTTCAGAGTAGCTGGGATTACAGGCACATGCCACCATGCCCAGCTAATTTTTCTTTTTTTGTATTTTTAATAGAGATGGGGTTTCGCCATATTGACTAGACTGATCTGGAACTCCTGACCTCAGGTGATCCACCCACCTCAGCCTCCCAAACTGCTGGGATTTCAGGCGTGAGCCACGATGCCCAGCCACAAGATAACTTCTCTGTTTTCAATTTCTCATTCTCCATTGGCCTATAAACACGAGCAGTCAAGAGTTTACACTGTAAGAATCATCCTCTCGGCTCTGATCCTAGCTCTAGCTTCTGTTTTCTCTTCTTCCTTCACTTTCCTGCCAAATGTACAAAGTCGTCCTCTATGCCTAACGCCATTGCTCTCCTCACCTGTCAATCATTAAGTCTGCCCTCCACACCCAGGGAACCATTCTTCAAATGGCCACATCAAAGTGCAGAGTTAAAACTCTTTTGATTAGCCGGGTGCGGTGGCTCACGCATGCCTGTAATCCCAGCACTTTGGGAGGCCGAGATGGGTGGATCACCTGAGGTCAGGAGTTCAAGACCAGCCTGGCCAACATGGTGACACCCCCCATCTCTATAAAAAAAATAATAGCCGGGCGCGGTGGCTCACGCCTGTAATCCCAGCACTTTGGGAGGCCGAGGCGGGTGGATCACGAGGTCAAGAGATCGAGACCATCCTGGTCAACATGGTGAAACCCCGTCTCTACTAAAA
>NW_022441832.1:0-5062 GCF_009761245.1 Sapajus apella
AGTAGCTGGGACTACAGGCACACGCCACCATGCCCAGATAATTTTTTTGTAGTTTTAGTAGAGACAGGGTTTCACCATGTTGACCAGGATGGTCTCGATCTCTTGACCTCGTGATCCACCCGCCTTGGCCTCCCAAAGTGCTGGGATTACAGGCTTGAGCCACCGCGCCCGGCCTACTTTTTTTTTTTTTCTAAAGAGAAAGTGGCCTAGGCTGGAGTGCAGTGGCACAATCTGGGCTCACTCCAACTTCTGTCTCCCGGATTCCAGCAATTCTCCAGTCTCAACCTCCCAAGTAGCTGGGATTACAGGTGTGTGCTACCATGAGGGGCATATTTTTGTATTTTAAGTAGAGACAGGGTTTCGCCATATTGACCAGGCTGGTCTCGAACTCCTGACCTCAAGTGATCCGCCCGCGTCGACCTCCCAAATTACTAGGATTACAGGCATGAGCCACTACGCCTGGCCCATTTGACAGCTCTTGAGTTGCATCCTTTATTTATTTATTTTTTATCACTTTTTGTAGAGATGGGGGTCTCAATTTGTTGCTCAGGCTGGTCTCAGAACTCCTGGCCTCAAGCAATACTCCTGCCTTGGCCTCCTACAGTGCTAGGATTTACAGACATGAGCCACTGTGCCTGACCAAACTGTACCTTTATAACAAACTGGTAAATATAAGTAAAGTGTTTTACTGAGTTCTGTGAGGCAGTCAAGCAAATTATCAAACCTGGGAAGCGGGTCATGTGAACCCCCCAGATGAGCGACCAGTTGGTCAGAAGTATGAGTGGCCCAGGACCAGTGACTGGTGCCCGAATTGGGGCTGTGTTGTGGGACTGAGCCCTTGATTTGCGGGCTCTGAGGACAATTCCAGGGAGATAGTGGCAAAATTGAATTGAATTGTTATACACCCAGTACACACCCAGTACAAGCTCCACACAGCCAGCAATGCAACAGATGCCCAGTAAATACTATGTATATATACACGTGTGTGTGTGTGTGTGTGTGTGTGTGTGTGTGTGTGTGTGATTTTTTTTTGAGACAGGGTTTTGCTTTTGTTGCCCAGGCTGGAGTGCAATGGCACAATCTCGGCTAACTGCAACCTCTGCCTCCTGGGTTCAAGCAATTCTCCTGCCTCAATCTCCCGACTAGCTGGGATTACAGGCACCCTACACCACGCCCAGCTAATATTTTGTATTTTTAGTACAGTCGGGGTTTCGCCATGTGGGTTAGGCTGGTCTTGAACTCCCGACCTCAGGAGATCCACCCCACTCAGCCTCCCAAAGTTCTGGGATTACAGACGTGAACCACCATGCCCGGCCAATAGTACATGTTTTTAGAATCACTATCACCAGCCTCCTGCTCCAACATTTGTAAACTTCCACAGAGATATCTGAGTGTTTTTATTTGCCTACTTTCCGTAGAGAATTTAAGCCAATTTAGACATCTCGGTTTCTGATTAATGAACTAGAGATAAGGACGATAATTAAGGCCGCATCTTAGGATGACTCTTTGAACTTTTTTTTTTTTTTTTTGGAGACAGAGTTTCGCTCTCGTTACCCAGGCTGGAGTGCAATGGCGCGATCTCGGCTCACCGCAACCTCCGCCTCCTGGGCTCAGGCAATTCTCCTGCCTCAGCCTCCTGAGTAGCTGAGATTACAGGCACGCGCCACCATGCCCAGCTGATTTTTTGTAGTTTTTTAGTAGAGACGGGGTTTCACCATGTTGACCAGGATGGTCTCGATCTCTTGACCTAGTGATCCACCCGCCTCGGCCTCCCAAAGTGCTGGGATTACAGGCTTGAGCCACCGCACCCGGCCTCTTTGAACTTTTTGAAAGTGTGTACTTCAGCACCCTTGGAAGAGAAACAGCCCAGGATGATAAAATCAAAGCAAAGAAATTCATATCCATTTAGTGATCAAAAAGTACAGGATAAGAACACTTCTTGAGATAAAAGCAGTCTTCTGAATGAGCAGACATTTACAGCTAATTTAATTGAATATTTCCTTCCCACCCTTGGCAGCTAAAGATTCATGCTGGTTCTGAAGGCAGATGACATGGGCTGGGAGAAAATTCAGCAAGAAGTTTGCTAGAGGCAACTATAGAAACTTTGGGCTGTAATCCCAGCACTTTGGGAAGGCTGAGGCAGGTGGATCACTTGAGGTTAGGAGTTCGAGACCACCAACCTGACCAACATGGTGAAACCCATCTCTACTAAAAACACAAACAAATTAGCCGGGTGTCATGGCATACATCTATAATCTCAGCCACTCTGGAGGCCGAGGCAGGAGAATCGCTTGAACCTGGGAGGCAGAGGCTTCAGTGAGACAGTGAGCTGAGATCGTGCCACTGCCCTCCAGCCTGGGCGACAGAGTGAGACCCTGTCTCAAAAAAAAAAAAGAAAAAAGAAACTTTGAAAATGTCAGCTTAGAGACTCTTTGGCATGAGACTAGATGACAAGAGACTTTATTCAACTCAAGGCTGGATTAAGACCTTCAGGAGCCTTCACCCCAACTCCACCCCAAATATTGAGGCGTAGAATATTGTGTGTCTCCTGATATGACACATTGTGAGGGACAAAACTGAAAAACGGAAAGTATCTGAGACAACAGTCAATCAATTTATAAGTTTGTTTCGCCAAGATTGAGGACATACGTGCACCTGGGAGACAGGTTGTACCTTTCTCCAAAGATGACTTCTAGGGCTTCAATATTTAAAGGAGAAAGGACAGATATTGGGGAAAGAAAAAGAAATTGTTTAAAGGTGTGGGTAGATAAGAGGCAAACAATGGCAGCCTTTTTGTTTTTTGGGTTTTTTTTTTCCCCTTTGAGATGGAGTCTTGCTCTGTTGCCCAGGCTGGACTGCAATGGTGCAATCTTGGCTCACCGCAACCTTCACCTCTCGGGTTCAAGCGATTCTCCTGAGTCAGCCTCCGGAGTAGCTGGCATTGCAGGCATGCACCACCACGTCCAGCTAATTTTGTATTTTTAGTAGAGACCAAGTTTCTCCACGTTGGTCAGACATGTTGGTCACCCCACCTTAGGTGATCTGCCCACCTCGGCCTCCCAAAGTACTGGGATTACAAGTGTAAGCCACCACACCTGGTATCTTTGTTTTTTCAAACAGAGTCTCACTCTGTTGCCCAGGTTGTAGTGCAGCGGTGCAATCTTAGCTCACTGCAGCCTCCACCTCCCAGATTCAAGCCATCCTCCTGCCTCAGCCTCCCGAGCAACTGGGACGACAGCAGCGCACCACCACGCCCAGCTAATTTTTGCATTTTTAGTAGAGATGGGGTTTCACCATGTTGGCCAGGCTGGTCTTGAACTCCTGGCCTCAAGTGATCTGCCTGCTGTGGCCTCCTAAAGTGCTGGGATTACAGGTGTGAGCCCCCACACCTGGCCTATTGAATTGTTTTGTGTCTTTGATCAGCCGTTCGCGTGTGACTGGAGGGTAAAGGAACAGTCACTTATGCATTCATCTAGCTCAGTGTATCTGCATTTTTATGTAAGATAAAATAAACATAGGGCAGAGAAAATCATCAGATACACATTTGTCTCAGAAGAACAGAGGGATGACTTTGAGTTCTGTCCTTTGTCCCATCACTGTGAAGTTGAGCTATCAATTTACATTGTCAGAGTGAAATTCAATAGAACTGTTTTACAATAAAGATCTTGGGGCCCAGAGAAATCTCTTAGTGAGGAAATTGTGAGATAGTAGTTTTTGTTTTGTTTTGTTTTCTTTATAGCTATCTTATTTAGAGACAAAATGAGAAGGAGGTTTGTGTGACACAGTTCCCAGCTTGACTTTTCCCTTTGACTTAATGAGTTTGGGGTCCCGAGATTTCTTTTCCTTTCACACAACATCACCACCAGGTGTCCTTGCTACCAAACAGCCTGAATCTAATCAAGGCTCCAACTAAATTCCAGTTTACAATAAAGACACGGGAGGGAGTAAACCACAGGAGGTAGCTATCTGACAAAGCAGGGGACGGAACAGTTTTCAAGACAACTAATCAGATTCTCTTAAAAGTCAAGGCCTTTCAGAAAGTATAATTGTAGCCAGGCACAGTGGTTCACGCCTGTAATCCCAACACTCTGGGAAGCCGAGGTGGGTGGATCATTTGCAGTCAGGAGTTCAAGGCCAGTCTGGCCAACATGGTGAAACCCCATCTCTACTAAAAATACAAAAATTATCCAGGCATGTAGTGCACTCCTGTGATGCCAGCTACTCAGGAGGCTGAGGCAGGAGAATCGCTTGAACCCGGGAGGTGGAGGATGCACTGAGCCCAGGTTGCATCAGTGCACTTCAGCCTGGCGACAGAGCAAGACTGTCTCAAAAAAGGAAAGAGAAAGAAAGAGAGAAGGAAAGACAGAAAGAGAAAAAAAGAAGGGAAAAAAAGGAAGAAAGGAAGGGAGGGAGGGAGGGAAGGAAATTATGGTTGTCATGGACTAGGGGAGGAGATATGGAGAGTCAGTGAGTTAGTGTTTCATGGACACAGATTTCAGTTCTATGAGATCAAAAGCGCTGCTGAGTTGGATAACAGTGATAGATGCACAACTGCATATGTACGTAATGCACCACAGAACTGTACACTTAAAATGGTTCCAGCGATAAATTTTGGGGCATATATTATTCTCAAGACCTTCTGAGGCCTTAGTCACAGGCCATGGTCACTCATATTTTTTTAAGAAATTTAATTAATGTTGATGCAAAAGTCTCATCAAAAAAAAATTAAATTAATGGTCGGGCATGGTGGCTCACACCTGTAATCCCAGCACTGGGAGGCCAAGGTGGGCAGATTGCCTGAGGTCAGGAGTTCGACACCAGACTGGGCCACAAGGTGAAACCCCGTCTCTACTAAAAATAGAAAAATTAACCAGGCATGGTGGCATGCTCCTGTAATCCCAGCTACTCAGGCGGCTGAGGAACAAAAATCACTTGAACCTGGGAGATGCAGGCTGCTGTGAGCCGAGATCAGGTCACTGCACTCCAGCCTGGGCAAAAGAGCAAGACTCTGTCGCAACAAAATAAAATAACTTTTTTTTTTTTTTTTTTTTTTTTTTTTTTT
>NW_022441833.1:0-1322 GCF_009761245.1 Sapajus apella
GCTGTGTTCAAGGCAAGAGTTGGCCAGTGTCAGGACTGAGTGAGGAGGGCGCTGACAGTGAGGCCAGTGAGTGCTGACTGGCCATGAGAGCAGAGGAGGCTGAGATGGCAGAGAAGGGGGAGGCAAGAAGGCCAGCGAGGGAGGGGTACAGGAGACCGATCCCTGGAGATTTAGGTGGGTGCTCTCCAGACATCAGGAAAGAGAAGAGAAGGTGGGAAGTGATTGTGAGGGTCTATAGTCCTCAGGCGTAGGCTAGAAGAGGATTGGATTCCCGGACACTTGGCCCCACAGGGTAGAAAAAACACTGGACTTGGAATCAGAAATCCTGGATTCTACTACAAATTCTGTAATTAACTCATGCCTCCATGTCCCTAAAGTGCTATAGCAACTCTAGGCACTTCAGCTGTGAAGAGATCTCTGTTTCCCTCAGCCCATCTAAACTTGAAGGGTCCCAAGAGATCCATGAGGAAGAAGAGCTACTATCCAGAGCTTCCTTACACCAGTACCTGACTGACACCTGTGCTGAGTGACACAACACTGAAAAGACTGGTGTGTGTGATGGGATGCGCTGAGGGTGGGTTCTGAGTTGTGAACGGTGGAGGAGGGACTTGAGCCTAGCACAGAGGAAGAGTTACGTAACCCAGGAAAGACCAAAGATCCTGAGTGCAGACAGGACCATTCTGTCATCAATTGCTAGGTGTACAGTCCTCGAAAGGTAACCTTTCCGAGACTCAGTCCACAGGAAGATTGCAGCAGCTCCTCAGGCGAGGCCGCAGGGAGCTGTTGACTCTGAGGACAGCCTGCCCTAAAGTCCTCTGGATTCCCGTATCATTGTTTGAAAGGATTGCTAGACCCATCCACAAAATACAGATCAAATATGTTTGATTCTGTTTTTCTTGTCATCGAACGAGTGTCTTAGAATCGGTTTTTTCTATATATAACAAATCAATGGTTTTATTACTTATAAGCCCTGTCAACTTCCTATTTTAAATTAGGATCATGGTCACACATTGCTAATTTAAGGAACCGCCATGGATAAGTTTGTACCGACTGCAGCCTCAGCTTCTCTGTTTCTAAAAAGAAGAAATGTATAATTTTCCAGAGTCCCCTCAGCTCTAAAATGTTTAAATGTTAGAATCTGAGAATTAGTTTTCTTAGGGCTCCCTTCATGTCACGATTCCTGAGGTGTAGACAAAGGGATTAACCAGGGGCGTCACCACTGTGAAGATGACAGTGGCCAACGTGTCCTGTACTGAGTAGGAGGATGAAGGAGGCATATAGACCCCCAAGATTGCCCCATAGAACAGGGAGACCACAGTGAG
>NW_022441833.1:1332-5061 GCF_009761245.1 Sapajus apella
GCAATTCCCATCTCTGTGGGCTCCATGCTTGGCCCTGGATGATGGGAAAGCCACAGCTGGGGCTGAGCACTGAAGAACGTTTTCTTACTGGAGAACATTTAGAGTGAGACACTGTGGCTCTCCTGGGTCGGGCTTGGATAACTGGGCACAAGGAAACAGACCCTCCATCCCTGGAGATGAGGGTTCCCTCCCATGGGACCAGGGCACAAGAATTGCTAAGTTTGGGTGCCCCTAGGGCTGATTCCTCAGAGGTCCTCATTAGAGACACACAGAATGTGCTCTTGCTTGTACTCTGGGCACAGAGCTATCTCGGGGTGAGGGGAAACTCAGTTTAGTGCACGGACTTGTTGCTTGAGTTTGGACACTCAACTTAATTTTTCTGGATTTGTTTCTCTATCGGAAAAGTAAGGAGAGTCAGGAAAGCAAAGCTCATGATTTCCAAGGTAGAACTATTCCATGAATCTATGATTTCCTAACATAGTCAATGCTTATTCATTTTTATGAAATATATATTTATAAAATTGATTCATTCCTGTATAAATATTTATTTTAAGAAGTTTCTGCTTGGGCTGAGATCTGAGAAGGGTTTAATAATTTAGTTTCAGGTGCCCTCAGCATTATTATACACTTCTTAGAATTTGATAAAGTAGGTAATTAAAAATATGAGAGAAAATATAAGCATATAAATACATATATTTCTACCCTATAAAGCCAAAATGTATATACTTCTTTTTAAAAATTAAAATCAGGGTAATTAGGATATCCATCACCTGAAATACCATTTTTTTGTGTTGGAAACATTATACTTCTCCTCTTCTAGCTATTTTGAAAAATACATTTTTGTCAATGATAATTTCCCTACTATTGAATACTATCAAATGCTAGAACTTATTTCTTCTATAACTGTGTTTTTGTACCCATTTATCCCTTCCTCCTCACTTCCCTTCCTGGTCTCTGGTAACTGACATTCTACTCTCCACTTCCATGATCCACTTTTTAAGCTTCCGTCTATGAATGAGAACGTGTGATATTTGACTTTCTGTGCCTAGCTTATTTTACGTAGCATAATGACCTCTAGTTCTATCCGTGTTGCTGCAAAGGACAGGATTTCATTCCTTTCATGGCTGGATAATATTCCATTGGGTATATGTACCACATTTTCTTTATTCATCTATTGATGGACACTTAGGTTGATTCATATATACATATGTCTCCCCAGCAGTGGGATTTCTGGATCATAAGGCAGGTTCCTTTTAGTTTTTCAAGGAACCTCCATGTTGTTTACCATAACGGCTGTACTACTTTGTGTTCCCACGAACAGTGTGTAAGCATTCCCTTTCTCTCCATCTTCACCAGCGTTGGTTACTTTTTAAATTGAAATTGAAATTGAAATTTATTTTATTTTTTGAGATGGAGTTTTGCTCTGTCACCCAGGCTGGAGTGCAATGGTGTGATCTCAGCTTACTGCCACCTCTGCCTCCTGGGTTCAAGTCATTCTCCTGCCTCAGCTTCCCAAGTAGCTGGAACTACAGGCATGTGCCACCACACCCAGCTAATTTTTGTATCTTCAGTAGAGATGGAGTTTCTACCACATTGGTCAGGCTGGTCTCAAACTCCTGACCTCAAGCAGTCCACCTGTCTTGGCCTCCCAAAGTGCTGGGTTTAAAAACAGACTGGCCACCGTGCCCAGGCTGTTTTTAAAATAATAGCCTTTCAGACTGGGGCAAGATGACATCTCATTGTGGCTTTGATTTGTATTTTTCTGATCATTAGGGATGTTAATCATTGTATGTCTTCTTCTGAGAATTGTCTACTTAGGCCTTTTACCTAGTTTTTAATCAGATTATTTATTTTTTCCTACTGAACTGATTATTCTGGTTATTAGTCCCTTGTCGAATGAGTAGTTTGCAGATATTTTCTCCCATTCTGTGGGTTGTCTGTTCGCCCTGTTGGTTGCTTTCTTTGCTGTGCAGAAGCTTCCTGGTTTGATGCAATCCTGTTCGTCCATTTTTGCTTTTGTTGCCTGTGCTTTCAAGGTCTCATCCCAAAAAATCTTTGCCCAGATCAACGTCCTGTAGCATTTCCCCAATGTTTTCTTGTAGTACTTTTATACTTCCAGGTCTTACATTTAAGTCTGTAATCCGTTTTGAGTTGATTTTTTTATATGGTGAGAGAGGGGAGTCTAGTTTCCTTCTTCTGCATGTGGATATCCAGTTAACTCAGCAGCATTTATTGGAGAGACTGTCCTTTTTTCCAGTGTATATTCTTGGTGTCTTTGTCGAAAATGAGTTGATAGTAAATGTGTGGATTTATTTTTGGGTCCTCTAGTCTGTTCCATTAGCCTATGTGTTGGTTTTAATGACAGTGCCATGCTATTTGGGTTACTATAACGTTGTTGTATAGATATTCTTCTTTTATGCCCAAGGAGCAATGACAAATACTGACCATTTTCTTGGTCACAACGAAAAGGTTAGTAAATTCTCTAAACGTTGATTCTATTAGGTGTATTCTCTTACAGCCTCTTATTACAAAGCCAAAAGTTATAAATCAAAAATCAAAGTGTATCCAGCATTTTGGGAGGCTGAGGTGGGTGGATCACTTGAGGTTGGGAGTTCGAGACCAGCCTGGCCAACATGGTGAAAACCTGTCTCTACTAAAAATACAAAAATTAGCCAGGCATGGTGGTGCACACCTGTAGTCCTAGTTACTTGGGAGGCTAAGGTGGGAAGATCACTTGAACCTGAGAAGCAGAGGTTGCAGAGAGCCAAGATCACACCACTGCACTCCAGCCTGGGTGACAGAGTGAGATTCCATCTCAAAAAAAAAAAAAAAAATCAAAATGTAAAAGTAAGTCTAGTCGGTAGAATTTTTAAGAGTTTATAATTCCCACATTAAGAAGAAAAATAAAACCAAATGATTTATAAATTAAAGAAAAAATTATGAAAACTTATGGTAAAGTAGCCTTAAATGCTTTTATTGTCTATGAGGAAACATAAAAGTAAATAAAAAGCATTTTTATTTCAAAATTATTTTGTCAAATACATATATTGACATAGCTTTAAAAGATTTATTCTTTCTGAGATGGAGTATTGCTGTTGTCAGCTGGGGCTAGAGTGCAATGGTGCGATCTCGGCTCACTGCCACCTCCCAGGTTCCAGCCGTTTTCCTCCCTCAGCCTCCTGAGTAGCTGAGATTACAGGGGCCTGCCACCATGCCTGGCTAATTTTTGTGTTTTTAGTAGAGATAGGGTTTTACTATGTTTGCCAGGCTGGTGTCAAACTCCTGACCTCAGGTGATCCACCTGCCTCGGCCTCCCAAAGTGCTGGGATTACAGGCGTGAACCACTGCACTCAGCCTTAAAAATTAAATAAATGTTTAAATGAAAAAATCCATCCCTATCCCTCACCTTTCCCCTGCTGAGTCCCACTTCCCAGTGTAAATATTTTTATATATTTCCAAATAATATGCTTGTACTGCTATTTTTAAACACCAATGTGCAGTTATATTGTATCCATCTTCTTCCCATCATGGCAGGTGAAGGGTAACACTTTACATCACTTCACCATCCCATTCCTTTCCCATAGAATTTTTGGGTGAGTCGCTGTGTGTCACTGATACTCTGCCTCTGTTTACTGTTGGGCCAAATGGCGTACTAATACTGCTTTTTCTCTTGGACAACTTGTAGTTGTCTCTGAAGGTAACAGTTAATGAAAAAAATAGTTGCCTTTT